>NC_056741.1:332750965-332878465 GCF_019279795.1 Protopterus annectens | reverse complement strand
TACAGCGCGGAATGGGAATATTCCCTTTCCTCACTGTAGTGCAATCTCGGAGTTGGTATATTTAAGTGTGGGGGGCGGCACATGCTTGCCCCCCCCCCCAGAAAACGTGTTTTCTGTGGAGGGGTTTTCAGCTGATCTGGTGACTAGGCTTCAGCGAAAGTGCACTTTCGTTGAAATGCACTTTTCACTGAAGTGGGCATCTACTTTGTTTGTTCGATGTATTGTTTGATGTAATGTATTTTCGAACAAAGTAGATCTATTTGTCCTTTAGATGTGATATTAAACTGAGGCTCTATCTGCCTGAGTTGGTGGCAGGGGTCCTTTATTTATAAAAAAACTACAATAAACTTATAAACATATTTATAATATATACATTACATGGATAGCTTTTTTTAACAAAATAGTAAAAGGAAAAATATATTTAGTTACAAGATCCCCATTCAATTTTTCATAACCAAAATCGTATTTTCTTTAACATTGCTGCCAAATCATTGATCAAAATTTCCTTAACTTTTTGGTTCTAAACTAACCAAATTATGCGCATTATTTTTATCAATTTTTGTTACATATTCTTCACCTTTTCCTTTATAATAACCATACTCAGTCATGTTTGTGTTAAATTGCTTACATTTTCTATTTCTATTCCTTCTATTTCAAATTGACTAACTTCTTCCATAAAGTTTTAATTCATCTGCATCCAAGAAAAACATGCTCAGTGGTTTAAAATTCTTTACAATACAAACAAATCCTATCTTTTTCATCTTGTATGGCATATTTGCTTTCACTAGAAGCTTTTATATACTAAGTCTCCATAAAAAATCTTGACATTCTCGCTTGAATTACTGCAATTCTGCCTTTTGATAACATTGGTAACTCTTTTCCAGGGGTAAAAATTAAATATGTATTCATAACGTTATTGTACCATTTTCTTCTATTATCTTCTATTTTATCAAGTTTTATTTTCCATGAGAACATTTTCTCTTGTTAATTATTTATTTCATAATTGGTCCATAAACGTCTCCTTTTATTACTCCAAATATAAAACTTTTCTTCTTTATACTTAGATTTCAGTAGTTCTACTAGGAATGTATCAATACACTTTAAACCTTGTAATATTTTAAATAAATGCAAAGATGCTATATAAACTATAATATTAATCAAGCCTAAGCCCCTTCTTCTCTATTAACATATAATATACCTCTGTTTACAGGATTTAATCTAGAACCCAAAGCGATAGTGTAAACTTCCTTTTCATATACAGAAGGCATACTAAAGACATTTGCCATATGATATTCTTGCTAAAAGAACAGATTTAATCAATAAACTTGCTTTTTAAATGAAAATCTTAAAGTTTTCGAAACTTACATATACTATTCAGTTTTTCAAATTTTTTCCTTTCCATAACTGTAATGTAGTCTCCTTTTTCCCAAAACAAATCCCAAGTTTAATTTAACAAATATAAAACTACTTAAACACCTCCCAAAATACCATCACAAGCTAACCCTTGACTTTTTTCTTTATTTATTTTCAATCCTACCAATAATCTTGCAAAACTTTTATTATTTTACTAAATAATATCATCTACATAAGAAAGTAAAATTGGCACAATTACCCTTTCATTATTTATGTACCTCATTTCCATTTCTTTATTTATAAATGTAAAATCACATTCATGACTAAAGAAAATAGTATAATACTCAAGAGGACATCCTTGTCTTATACCCTCACAGAAGTACTACTTCCTTATTTAACCAACCATTAATCAGTGTCCTTACTATATTATACTTGTATATTGTCATGCTTATCATTATAAACTTAGTCCCTATAGTACATGATTTCAATATATTCCATAATACATTGTGTTAAATAGAATCAAATACTTTGCTTACATCACCTACCATAATTCTAGCCTGATTATTTCTACATAATACATCCCGGTGCAGTGAAGCAGTGTTTTGGATTTTTGCCTCACAGCAAGAGGTTTTCTGGTTCAATTCTTGGCAGGGGTGCCTTTGGTGTGGACTCTGCATGTCCTCCCTGCGTTCATGCGGGTTTCTTCCCACATTACAAAGACATACGTCTGGAGCATTTCTCCCTGAGCCTCCTCTGAAAATTTCTTGTTCCAAATCGGACTTTCCCAGGTAAACAAATGTTAAATAAATAAAATAAAATAACTCATCTACTACTTCCTGTTTAACTAAAAGTAACTATTGCACAGGTCTCCTTGACATTACTGAAATGTCAAAAGACCGACTTTTAAAACACTGAGATGGAAACAATGAAAACTCACATGCCTGAAAACTAAAATTGCTGTCTATCAAAATAATGAAACCCAAAAAGTCGATTTTCAACACAACAACAAAACCAATTCAAATGGGTGACCCTAACCCATAACCGATGCAACCATACAAATCCCAAAAATAACAAAACTATAACTTACACTTCCCACCTCTACAAATCCAAAGCTACAAAATTCAACCCACCTACCATTTAAAACAGTTAAGCACATAATAACTCATCCCACAGAAACATAGCGCTATCATTTTAAAACTCCAAACTACAAACACTCTAACCTAAACTCTGCCCAACAACCAATACACTTTTACTACTAGAAAACACCAATGAATATTCACGAAGGTACCTATACCACCTATATGAATATTTATTGCAAAGTCCTCAATTCCTGTAAAAACTTATTTTATCAATTACTTCTATGATTTTGCAGGGGGCTGCACCCTCCAAACCCTCTCCAAATTAAATATACTAACTCTGAGATTGCACAACAGTGTGGAAATGAGCGGATTTTCTGTTCCACTCAGCTTCAGAGTCTGCATTTCAAATGTTCAGTCATCTGAATGTCGGCACAGTGAAGTTTAAGTTATTTGAAACTTCAATCTACTGGTCTCGGTTGTATGAATTTCGATCTTTTGACATTTCGGTAATGTCAAGTAGACCATTTGTAAAATCTTCATGAATATTTTATAATCTGTATTGTTCAATACTATTGGTCTCCAGTTCTGAATTTCATCCTTACAACCTTTTTCCGCATAAATTTTATTACTACGCTACATAGTTCTTTGTATAGGAAACCCTCACTTTTTTGTACCCTAGTCATATTTTTATACATTATATATTCTGTTCCATCTAGACAAGCTGCTGACTCCAGGGTGATGATTTTTTGTACACTTTCCATTTTCTTACTATCTTGTTCTATAAAAGAACTACTTTCCGTTTATTATGCATTTGTGTTTTTTTCTTTAAATAGCTTTTCTATGTAATTTTCCACCATTCTCATAATTTTATCTTGTATATTATACACTATACCATTTATATCTTTCATTTGCCTCATTATGCTATTATTTTCCTTAATAATCTTACTCAGATAAAGCACAATTTCTTTTTTCCATGCATAAAACATCTTTGTTTATACAATAAATGCCTTATGTTAGCCTTATTCAGGTCTTACACTTCTTGTTCCAGTAGTTGTTTGGTGTAGACTCCTAAGAATTTGTACTCGGGCAGATAGCAAATGTTTGAGGTGTGATGGAGAAGAGAGATCATTGGGAACATATTTTTTGGGAGTGTAATGAGTTTCAGACTAAGAAATGCCTGCAGACTAATTTATCAGAAATATTGAGTGAGCAAATTGGTTTAACTAAGGAAATTATTTATTGAGCTATGATACAGAACTGCAATTGCCTAGACATAGTGAGGCCTTGGCAAGTCTAATTATGCTGGCCGTAAACAAAAGTAGTTACTAGAAAATGGAAATCTAAGTCTAAACTAAGTGTACTAGAGGTAGTGAATATAGTAACAGAGATAAAATAACCTGGAAACTGGATCTTTAGAAAAGGGCAGGAGCAAATTACATATAAAAAATGGGAATAATTCATGCAGAACAACGCTTTTGGTGTAGGAATGAGGTTTAACAGAGGGCAGGGTTTGAATGAGCTATGTAATGTTTGACAATGATTGGATAGATTATAAATGATGTTTAATGTCTGCAACTAAAAATATGTCAATATGGTTTGTCTTCATTTATACAAATGTACGACTGCCTAGGTCATAAGTGATAATTTAATGAAGATTTTTGTCTAAAAGAAAAAAAAAACATTGTAGTGAAGCAGCAGCAGTTTTATGTCTAGCAAGCAGTACAGAGGATTAAGGCTCTGAGCAGTTAATATTCTTCTTTCTGTAGTCCAGTTTGATTTTTTTTTTACTTCCATTTGTCACTTAACCAGACATTACTCCTGGGTTGTCCCTGAAAATGTACACGCATGTCCAATGGACCCACCTCACTTACAAATAAATTATAAAATACATTATCTTTACAAAGACCAGTGGTCTCAGCTGCTTTAATATTCCACAATATAAGTATATGTATATACAGACAGATATACGTTTGTGTGTGTGTGTGTACGCACATGTATGGGCTTCTTGGAAGAAATCTGGTCTACGTGCTTGCTCATGTTGTTAGGGTTCATTCATGTAGCCGTGACTGTATGGGTTGCAGATTTACCGCCATACATATTGCATTCTTTAGTGCATGCATGCATGACCATGAGTTGCATTATTGCTGGGCAGTGGAACTCTGCATATCTGAGCAGGAAGAGTTGCAATGCTCAGCACCGCATTTATTATTGCAGTCCTTTATCTTTAGTCTACCCTGTGATGATATTTCAGCACAAAACTGTCTAGTTTGATTTAGTAGGTTTCTCTAGTGTTGCCCAAATTAGAGCTTTAATCTGCAGTTTACATTTATTCCACTTGTAATATACAATACTGACAATTTTGGAAAATTACTAGCATTATACTTTTTCCTACACTCTAATTGTATTTGTTGACTAGGAAATTCCAGCTGGAATTGACTCAGTTCAAAAGAAGCCCACACAGAAAAGTGCTGCTGTACAGAGCATTCAAAGCGAAAACAAAACTAATTAGGGATTTATTTATTTACTGACATTTGGTAACCAAGAAAGTCTGACTGGGTCAAGGGACCCATTTTCAGTGGAGGCCCGGGGAGAAAAGCTCCAGTACAGACATCAACAGATAATGCAATATAATGTACAATACATTAGATACAAGAAAGATCTTAACATTGCTTCAAGATGCAATCAGACAGTTTAGAGAAAACAAAATTTCAATACATCAGTTTAAAGTGTATATATCTTACAAGTATGTATTATACAAAGGAGTAGTTAAGACAAAATATCTGGTAGGGAAAAGTGGGGAAATGTTCAATACTTATACGAATAATATTAGAAGAGATAGGGAGGCTTGAGTGAAGTGCAACAGATAGGAGGAAGGACACAGGTGTTAGCATGTGGTGTTTAGAGAAGTTGGGAGTTGAAGTAGGAAGGTTGGTAGGATGTTTAAGGAAGGTAATGATGAAGTGGTGATGGGAGGGGGGTGAAGGGGTGAGTGTTAAGTTTGACGAGGACAGGTCCAAGAGTTGTAGATTAAGACAGTGACTGATATTTTTAGACAAGCAGTGGATGGCTTAAGCCTCAATCACTGCAAAGAAATATAGAAATAACTAACAAAGCAGGGACAACATATATGAGTAGACAGAAAGTTTGGTTAAATGAGGTAGTTAGGGCACAAAGAAAATGTAAGTGAAACAGAGTGACATAGCCAAGAATATTGAATTGTATTTTCTGGTTTTGATAGCTAAGAATATACAAAAACATTAAGAGAGTGTGCTGATGTTCCACTGCATGAGATTTGTCAGAATGCTTACAGTAGCTACATCAGGTATGGGGACCACCAGACTCATTTCCTCTTTTTGGAGGAGTGAGTCTTGGTTTTACTTGGGATGGCTCGATCTATGCATTCCTGTAGGTGCTCATAGAATGCATTTGTAAAGGATTCTGCGGTTTGGGCAGCATTATCCTTTAGCAAGGGGTCTTTGAAATTTTACACCTCAGTCTTGAGAAGTGTGAAGTTGGCTTTTGAAAAGTTTTTCACAGTGGTTTCCTTGACTGGGGGTGGGGTCGGGATGCGGATGTCCAGTGTGATTAGTTTATGATCTGATCTTACCAGCAAGGGGTTTACCTCTGGTGTGGAGCACTGATCCCCCATGTTGGTGATGATCAGGTCCAATATGTTGTCACCTCTTGTGGGCATGTTGATCAGCTGTTCCAGGGCGTTTGAGTTTATAAACTCTAGGAAACATTGGGCAAAGGAGTTTGTACTTGAGTAGTTATCCCAGTCAATGTTTGGGTAGTTGAAATCTCCCAATATCATGGTGTTAGGTAGGACCTTTATATTTTCCAATGTTCTCAGGAATGCTGAGTGGGGGTCCTGAGACAAGGTAGGTGATCTGTAGCAAGCTGCAATCTGAAAATCAGCTTTGCCCACTGTTAGTTGCACATGGATGGTCTCCGAGGCCTCGTGCTGTGCTACTAACCTGGAGGTGTGGGTATCCTTTATGAAAATGGATACGCCCCCTCCTTTTGTATTTCAGCCTGAGTTCTGGGACCAAAAGGTATAGTATGTAGCCTGGTAGTGCTGGGGTGCTCTCTGGAGCCTTGAACCAGGTTTCTGTTACTGCACAGATATCGATTTTCTCCATGCTAAGGAGTGCCTCGAGTGCATGCATTTTGAGGTTTAGACTTCTCGCATTGAGTAGCATTACCCTCAGTTTTTGGTTACTTGTGTTGTTTATAGAGGTGGGTTTGTCTTTTGAGCCTTGCCTAAAAAAGGCACTATGGGGGTGGCAAGAGCCTTCACCAGTATTCGAAAGCCTAAGGGTGACAGGTGCAAACCATCTCTGGCAAAGCAGCGTGGCTTGTTGAGCATGTCATCCCAGGCTGACAGACACTGGATCCCCCTGGAACGACACCAATAGCTTAGCCAATTGTTAAAACTGATCATTTTTTCCTTGTACTGTGGCATCATTCTTGGTGAGGGCAAGATGCTACTCAGGGTCAGGGTCATAGCGGCCTGGGCTACATGATAAGAGAGCTTCTCTATATCTCTTTTCATGTAGTCCAAAGAGGTGCACCTCAGGTCATTCACACCAACATGTACAATGACAGAGTCATATTTGTATTTATTTTGAAGTGACCTGAGTGTTTGTGTATGTGGCAGATCCTGGCACCTGACAGGCAGCTTACAGTAACCTTCTCCTTGTTCAGTCTAGTGAGTGGAATGTCAGTGTGCCTGACAACAGAGTCACCTATTACTAGTGTATTGGGTGTGTTGTTAAGCCTTAAGGGCTGTGGTTGCGTGGCATACTGACTTTGTGAAGTATGTGATATGTGGTTGTTGTTTGAGGGTGGAGGTTGCTTGGATGTCTGCTTTGGAGGTCTCTGCTGCTTAGGCAGATTTTTATATAGAGCCTCCGAGTATGTTTTTGTGTATTTATGTGTGTTGTTTGCTGGTGCATGTATGACTGGTGTATGTGAGACTGGAAGTGTGGTGCAAGTGTTTCCCCTCTCCTCCTGACTGGCTGTTCCAGCCTTGGGTTGAGAGAGCTTGGCCTCCAGTTTGGCTGTATAGTTGCATCTCTCACATACATTTGAGTTTGTTGGAAGGAGGAGAGGGTTGTCTGTGTACATGAGGCAATTGTAACATTGCCTCAAGATTCCCAGATTCACCAGCTGGACTGGAGAGTATACCTGAAACTGCCCTTTGCACATGCCTGTATCTGTAAATGAACTGGTTTACTGACTGTCCGGTAGGGATGAATAGGGAGCCTTGTACTACTGTACAGTAAAGGGGAGGTGTAGTTTTAGCATTTATTAGTGCTTACTGAGAGCTTGGAGCAAGTGCTGGGCTGTAAAAGGAAAGTTAGAGTGCTTTATTTGAGAGTTTGACTAGTTCTAAGGGAAAAACTGAAGAGCAGACTTTGTGGAGCCTGGAATAGATTAACCCTAGCTAA
The DNA here is from genome assembly GCF_019279795.1 of Protopterus annectens. Taxonomy (NCBI): domain Eukaryota; kingdom Metazoa; phylum Chordata; order Ceratodontiformes; family Protopteridae; genus Protopterus; species Protopterus annectens. Next base: position 332,870,580 of record NC_056741.1, on the reverse strand, counting down.
CCGGTGCTGCGCGGTGCGCAAAACCGTGCAAATGTGGGTTTTAAGGCAGGGAGATGAAGAGATAGGAAATAGCCCAAAACACCCAATAAACTACAAGTTGCTGGGCTGTGACCACTCCTCCAGGGACAGATAGGCTGCTCAAAGCTCTCCACTCTCACTGGTGAACAGAGAAACTTCCTCCTATCCAAGTAAGGATATGGGCAACACAGGAACTTATAACACAGTCCTGAATTCAGCAGAACCTGAAAGCTGGACTGGACTGGGCTAGCTTAGAAAAGGCAGGAAACAAGAATTTTTTTTTTTTTTTTTTTCTTTTTTGGCAGAGAAATACAGTAAACTTTCACAAAAAACACTTTAAATGCTTATAACAGGCTAGCGCACTTTAGTGTGTAGCCTACAACAGCTAAACAGGTCAAAAACGAACTTAAACGATTTTAAAAAAGTGCTAACAGTAATAAACAGTTAAAATGCTTGCAATAGCTACATCAGGTAGTGTAGTGAACTACACCAGCTGTGAATTTTCAAAATGCTTACAATAGCTACATCAGGTAGTGTAGTGAACTACACCAGCTGTGGAATGTTCAGAATGCTTACAACAGCTACATCAGGTAGTTCAGTGAACTACACCAGCTGTGGAATGTTCAGAATGCTTACAACAGCTACATCAGGTAGTGTAGTGAACTACACCAGCTGTGGAATGTTCAGAATGCTTACAACAGCTACATCAGGTAGTGTAGTGAATTACACCAGCTGTGGAATGTTCAGAATGCTTACAATAGCTACATCATGTAGTGTAGTGAACTACACCAGCTGTGGAATGTTCAGAATGCTTACAATAGCTACATCAGGTAGTGTAGTGAACTACACCAGCTGTGGAATGTTCAGAATGCTTACAAACAACTACATCAGGTAGTGTAGTGAACTGCACCAGCTGTGGAATGTTCAGAATGCTTACAACAGCTACATCAGGTAGTGTAGTGAACTACACCAGCTGTGGAATGTTGCCTCTCAATGCTAGAAAGAAAAAAATGTACAGGAGATGTGAAGGACCAATCAATGGACATCTTATTGATTCCATGAGGGAGTAGAAAAAGGGTCCAGGAAAGTAAAAAAATGGCCTATAGAAAGAAAAATAACTCATGGCAGGAACAAAGTGGGTAAAGCAGGGTTGGAGGGAAGGTAGGGCATATATCTTTTTTGCGAGGATAGGCCCTCATTTTTCATAATGGAGACAGACAGGAAAGTGGGTGTGAAATGTATGAAAGGAAAGACAGGAGGGAAAGGACAGGATGTGGAAGCATAAAATTACAAACGATAGAATGCAGGTATAGAGCTGAACAGGGAATGATGCCATACTGAAGGTGGGAAATGGAGGGGATGCACATAGATAAATAGAAAGTAGATGTGGCTGTGAAAAGGGTGAGGTACAAGTTGCATGCCAGCTGTCCTCTGGGCTCTGGTCCAGTACAGGTTGTGGTCCTGAGTCTGAGTGGCCACTGTCAAGCACCTTACACACTTTTGGTAGCTTGATAGGATTGGCCATCCTGTCCAGTGATGTACCTGCTGTAGAAAGGAGTTAATATAAAGTGACCTGCCATGTCATTGCCTTGTAAATAACATGCTGCAGCTCTGGTTGTGCTGGCGCAGGAGACTGGGGTAGGTTACATGGCTGGGATGGACAGAAAACATGCCCTGGCATGACACTCCCAGTCTGCACACCCACCTCAGCCACATTCTCAGCTACAGCAGCTGCAGGGGGTGGATGACAGGTGTGTAGCCTAGCTGGACCAACAAGATTTGTAGAAGAGAGACACAAAGGAAAGGCTGCAATTAGTGACATGTCTCTATAGCTGGTACAGCATGCGGAGTAGGGTGCCACTAATCCCTTTGTGTCAGTAGTGTCTGCTGGCTACTGCTGCTGCTGATAGCATTCTTGTCTCTCTCTTTCCATACAGAAAAACAAAAGGAATAAGCAAGTCATCACATATTACATACAAATGGGACTGAGATGCAGCTCCACAGATATGTAGGAGAAACTTGAGATAGTGCCCACAACCCCAGCCAGATACTACACTATTATGTGAAACTAAAGTGACACAGAAGCAGGATAGGGTGGCCACCACTAAAACAGCAAGGTAACCCATGACATACAGGTGCAACAAAACAGAGGCAGCTACAATAACATAGATATGTGTAATAAAGGTAAAGTGACTAATGGTGGACACTATCACCTGCCCTATAAAATAACACAGTGTCAAAACAACACACAGCTTCCAACCACAGCACATAAAACCATCCACAGCATCCAACCTCTTATATTTTCTTCATTCCACTGAAGAACAAAGCTGTGAAAGAAAATATATTAACATCAGTATGCCCTGTAGAAATGGCAAACACTATTCCATTTGCAATGTTCCTGCCTTACCTCTGCTTCCCATGCCTGAATATCTTCAGGATGGTGGTGATGTAAATAACTGTACCAATGTGAGTACTACTGTGACCATCCTGTTGTAACTTTCATGACTACTGTTTTGAACTAAAAATGCCTGCAATAGTCATCCTCAGCCACAGAATAGGTGGGTTATGTGCGTGTAGACCTGAAACAGTATTTGTGATATGGCAACCCACCATAACAGGACTGTTACCCCTTCTCTGCTGTCTAAGGAATGCATCAACTCCACCTCCAGTATGCCCTACCCTGGATAACATCACTGTTGTATACCTGTGTAGCCCTGGATGGGAACTGGCAAGGGTAACAGTACTGTATGTAAGGGTTTCATACCTGTCCAAGCTGTGCAAGATGGCTGTAAACAAAGGACTGCTAACACCCTTCTGTCTGCCATTTACATAATATGTTTGTATATCACCTATACAACTGGTGAGGGCAACTGAACACAGTATCCCTGTAATTTTTGCCTCCCTCTGTCACCCATGTGATTCTCTGAGTCATCACTCTGCTGTTACAAAAACCCACATCACACACTGCTCCCAGCAGAGTCTTGTGTGTCACATGGCACCTAGATCCCTGCATAGGTCAGCCCCTACCACTAAATGTGTTGCTGACCACTAGGGTGCCCTAGTATTTACCATATCTATATCTCCCACTGTCTACCAATTCCTGTCTAACCCTGTCTTTAGCTGATTAGGCAGACCAGCAAATGGGTGACAGTAGCACCTCACTGTATCCACAAATCTCCTATCCACTAATATCATCTACATTTTTCCTAGGAGTACACATGCCCTCCAAAGGCACTGGTACTACAGAGATTAGACATATTTTACCCTGCTGATAATATCCTGCTTCAGACATTTAGGACACATAGGCAATAACTGCTTGGGAGAGGAGGTGCCCACCATCTTTTTAAGGGACCACACGTGGGACACATTGGTCCACAATGTCAATACTGTAGATGGGAGGAATTACACAACATTGCAATGTTGAAAGGCCGTCAGTGATATGACAAGGCTGGCCTTGCAGAAGGTACACAACATACTGGCAAAAAAGACTGCAGATTGCATGGCTACAAGTTCTAGGAGTGGGCAGATACCATTCTTCTCCCAAAGTGAGCACTCATGTTGGTAACCATACTGAAAATGGTATACAGTGACGATGCTTTGACGGACATCTTTTGGGAGTACTTCCAGAATTCAGCCAGGCTAGTTATTTACTTACGTATCGTTGTTCCTCTCTTAAAAAAAAAAAAACTACAGACTCTGCACATGAGTAGTTGTTGTTGGTCTTTCGGCTTTTCCCGGTTAGGGTCGCCACAGCGGAACTCCGGTCCGCTAAAGATTGGCAGTAGATTTTAACGAACGCTGAGGTGCCAGCTCGACGTTCAACCTTCAACGAAGTCATGTCCATTTACGCATGTCTTTCGAACGCCCAGCCAACCGCGGGGAGGACATGCAGACTCCACACAGAAGGCACTCCCCAAACTCCCGCCGAGAATCGAACGGGAGAATCTCTTGCTGTGAGGCAACAACGCTACCGCTGCACCACCGCAGAATTTAATTGTATACTAAATATATCACAAATATGGATCTAGAAAACAATATTGTAATCTGCTTCATTTCAGCCTGATAACATTCTTCATTCTAAACCAGTGGGTTAGTACAGCAATTATCTCTCATATATGCTAGAGTGGAAATAAATACTTGATAGACAGGGTAAGTGATGGAAAGGTTGTGGTGATAGTCTTCTGGAAAGATATGTTTTACGTTATTAGATGTCAGTTAAGGCAGATGAGTGGAGGGATGCAAGGAGTAAGGATGTGAGGTGTATGCAACGGGGAGGGGGGTAGTAAAGGCAAAGATGCAGAAATGGGAAACAGAGCAGTGATCACAGGAAAACTCAGCCTACCTGGAATAAACTTAACATCATCAACAGCAAAGGGTTGAAAGAAAGAACAAGATGACAGTGGTTATAGTAAAGGAGGAGATTGTACAGATTTTGATATGTTGCACTACTTAAAATGGTGGGATTAAAAGAACTTTAGGTTAGGCAAGTCTTAAAAAACACTGACCATGCCATGGGGGGGGTGTATTAATGAAGGCAGATTAAAGATAACAAAAAATGCTGTGGGACAATGGGAAGCAGATTATACTGAATATGCATTGAAATATAATACATAGCATGGAATACTGGAATGCAATATGCTCAACAGAGGAACTCTGGGAAAACATTGCTGGAAAAATTAAAATCATATGAAGAACTGTAGAGAGAGAGTCAGGGTTCAAAAAAGACATTAAAATGAGAAGATAATCCATGTGGCCTGAGGGTGACACAAAGGTGGCAATAAGTGAAAAACAGGGGACTTAGTAAGACAGAGAGAGCAAAAGGACAGGAGTTCAGAAAGAAAGTAAAAAACAAAAATTAGGTAAGTAAAGGCAACAAAAGTAAGAATGGAGAGACCTAACAAGGGCCATTTTGAACTTCACATGTAAAAATTTTAAATTAACAATAAAAATCAGGAATAAAAGAGTGATGACAAGGAGCAGGCAGAAATTTGTAACATTTTCTGCACCATTATTCACCATGGAGAGTGAAGATAGGAAACCCAGCATGAGAAAGAAAGAAAGATGGTTAAGCAAGTAGAAGAGCAGATGGAGAGAGATAAATGGGGGAGTGGGAGGAAGAACACTTAGAATAAAGTTGAGGCACCAAGTAGCCTTTGGTCCAGGGCACTCAAAAGCTAGCAAGGATGTTACTAGAGCCATTTACATAACAGATTAGCAGGTTACTGGCAGTAGGTACCAGAAATGCATCACAGTAGTGTCACTACACAGGCCAGGGGGGAAATGACCCCAGAAACTACAGGCCAAGGTTCCGAATGTCTGTAACAGGCTATGCCACAGAAAAGATCTTACCTCAATGACAAGAGGATAGTAATGTTTGAAATAATGTTCAGCATACTTTCACTGGAAGACAATCATGCCAGCTAAACCTGATACATTTAAAAGATTAGATGATGTGACAGGTAGATGGTGGGGAACAACTGGACATTGTATACCTGAATTGTAGTAAGATGTTTCATTGCTATTTGTGAAAAGTATCTGAAATGTAATACATCAAAGACAGTTACCATGGCAGTACTTGTCACATTTATGGAGATTAATGATATACTCTCCACCCCCTGTATTGTTTACGTGTGTGATAAACTTGCATTTATTTGCAAGGTGAGAGATATTAGATAAACTTACTTTCAGGAACTAGGTGTCTAGTGTTAATTTTTTTGTTAGTATTTAGGGAATATTATCTAGGTTAAATATGCTGTTACATTAAAGGACAAGGCTGTGATAATTCAAACCTCAGTTTCCTCGGTCTTCATTTCTGCATCCCCCATTACTTGTGGCTCCCCTGACATAGAATATGCTTAGTTACAGCTGATTCAGACTTCTGCTACTAGCATGAAGTACCACACATTTGAAAGTGGCTTCAGTAGTCTCCCACTTTGGAGGCTTCAAACCATCCCTGAAAACACAGTGTCCCGCTGGTACTTTAACTTATAGAAATACAGATTTATTAGACGATCTATTAGTCATTCATTCATTATGCGATTACCTGCTTTATCCAGTTCAGGGCTGCAGGGGAGCAAGAACTTATTCTGGCATGCACAGGAAAATACACACACAGACACACAGCCATAGACAGTTTGCTGAACTTCCAGTTCAATTATTGTATACATTTGTTATCTACTATTTATTTATTTTATCTGCCAGAATTTTAAACCTAATATACGCTTCCTGTATTGCTTATGCGGAATGTGAAGTATTTTAATGCCGATAATGATAACAACATGAATAAACCTGAATTTGAATTTTGGGAAAAAAAAATCAGTTTTATAAAAACTTATAATTGGTGGGCTGTAACTCCGTAGCAGTATCACAAGCAGATTACTAGGTCAGTTATAAAACAAAGAACGTAGGCTGAGCTGCCCAAAGGACACTCAAGCAACCTTATCTGTGCTAACGTCTGGGTTTACAACCATTTACTATTAAAACTGAGGAAATCCTGTTTCATGTTCCTTGTGTCTGGTCCAAAGTTGGAACACAAATTCTCTTTTCAAATTGCAAACATTTAGTGTTTTGTTTATACAGATTTCTTAAATTATGACAGTCTTTTTAGCTTTAGGTGATGAACAATTACAAGTTGCCAGAGCTTCTAATCTTTGCATGCAGACCTCTGATCTCCCTCTATGGAGTGCCCCCCAGGATTGCTTCATAAATAAGATAATGGTTACAATAATATCCGCTGATCTGGTAACACAGCTCCAAAGTACAACATATTTGGCCATTATTTTTCAGTCTGACTCTGGTTTGAAAATCCGAGATTCTGCTACATCCTCTCACAGCTAGACTTCTAGATTTCATTCCCCTTTCTGCCCTTGCCAATGTCCCACCCCAGTAGCAAGAGCTTATGCTAAATTTGAAGACTCCCACTTATATCAAGTGACTACAATTAAGACTAATCCATGCTCCACTTATTTAACAGTTATAGAGTTACAGCTTGGAATGCTATGTCTAATTTGCCTATGGATAAACAAATATATAGTGTATGACATATCATGAAAGATGCATGTAACTTGTAAAAGGTTCTTAAATAATTTATAAAAATACTACAGAGGATATAAAAAGTTTACACACCCCTGTTAAAATGCCAGTTTTTGTGATATAAAAAAAAATGAGACCACATTAAATCATTTCAAAACTTTTCTCACCTTTAATGTGACCTATAACCTGTACAATTCAATTGAAAAATCTGTTAAGGGAAAAATATAAAAAAAAAAAAAAAAAACACATACAATAAACTGGTTGCATAAGTGTGCACACCCTTAAACTAATACTTTGTTGAATCACCTTTTGATTTAATTACAGCATTTAGTCTTCTTGGGTAGGAGTCTATCAGCATGACACATCTTGACTTGGCAATATTTGCCCACTCTTCCTTGCAAAAACTCTCCAAATCTGTCAGATTGCGAGGGCATCTCTTGTGCACAGCCCTCTTCAGGTCACTCCACAGATTTTCTATTGGATTTAGGTCTGGGCTCTGGCAGGGCCATTCCAAAACTTTAATTTTCTTCTGGTGAAGCCATTCTTTTGTGGATTTGGATGTATGTTTGGGGTCATTGTTGTGTTGAAAGGTGAAATTCCTCTTCATCTTCAGCTTTCTAGCAGATGCCTGAAGGTTTTGGGCCAAAAGTGACTGGTATTTGGAACTTTTCATAATTCCCTCCACCTTGACTAAAGCCCCAGTTCCAGCTGAAGAAAAGCAAACCCAAAGCATGATATTGCCTTCACAATGCTGCATCGTGAGGATAGTGTTCTTTTGGTGATGCAAAGTGTTGTTTTTGCGCCAAACGTACCTTTTGGAATTGTGGCCAAAAAGTTCAACCTTGGTCTCATCAGACCATAACACATTTTCCCACATACTTTTGGGAGACAATCTATTGTTCTGCAAATTTTAGCTAGGCCTGGATGTTTTTCTGTGTAAGAAAAGGCTTCCATCTTGCAACCCTACCCCATAGTCCAGACATATGGTGAGTATGGGAGATTGTTGCCACATGTAGTACACAACCAGTACTTGCCAGAAATTGCTGCAGCTCCTTCAGTGTTGCTGTAGGTGTCTTGGCAGCCTCTCTGACCAGTTTCTGTCTTGTCTTTTCATCAATTTTGGAGGTACATCCAGCTCGTTGCAACGTCACTGTTGTCCCATATTTTCTCCACTTTTTGATGACTGTCTTCACTGTCTTCGATGGTATATCCAATGCTGTGGAAATTTTTTTGTACCCTTCTCCTGATTGATACCTTTCAACAATGAGATCCCTTTGATGCTTTGTAAGCCGTCTGTGAACCATGGCTTTTGCTGTAGTAGGCAACTGAGTAAATGTTAAGAAAATCCTGCTAGGACAGCTGAACTTTATTTGGGGTTAATCAGTCTCTTTAATTGATGGCAGCTGTGTACCCAAGAAGAATGAATGCTGTAATTAAATCAAAAGCTGCTTCAGTAAAGTATTAGTTTAAGGATGTGCACACGCAACAAAGTATTAGTTTAAGGGTGTGGGCAATTATGCAACCAGCATATTGTACATTTTTTTATATTTTTCCCCTAGCAGATTTGTTTATTTCTCAATTGAATTGTACAAGTTATAAGTCACATTAAAAGAGGACAAAGTTTTTAAATGATTTATTGTGGTCTCATTTTTTATATCACAAAACCCTGGCATTTTAACAAGAGTGTGTACACTTTTTATATCCACTGTATAGAAGCACTAATTAATAAAGCTCTTAGCCTATTCCTTTTCTTCCTAGGTAAGGTAAACAATGCCCATTTTCTTTTTTTTTTCTATCTACAGAATCGGCCCAGTGGCTTCCATTTGGTATGTATGCCCCATTTGGTATGTACCTCACAAGACATCTGCAGCAGCTGGAAAGGCCACAGAAATACCTCACTAAAAGAATCACGGGCCTAAAGCAGATGCCATATGCTGACCGTCTAAAAAAACTCCAGCTATACTCTGTGGCATATTGTCTACTCAGAGGTGATCTCTGCTTAACATACAAGGCCATGTCAAACCCTGAGCTGTTGGATATGCTCCACTTAAAGAAATCCCAATCCCTCAGAGCCACACGCTCCAGGGATCTAAACCTTCGTCATCACAATGAAGAAAACACTGGAGGGATAGGTTCCTGACCCAGAGACTCCCCATACTCTGGAATAGACTGCCCATACATGTCAAGCAGAGTGCCTCATTGGCCCTCTTCAAAAGGAACCTTGATGATTGGATGGGAGATAGGAAATTCACTCCAGGGATCATGTCGGTCAGCCTGCTAGACAGGGATCCAGAGAAGTAAATATTGTGGGAAGAAATATCCAGGGAATTGTTATGGCTAGGCTTGCATAGGCCCTAGGGCCAATAGCCTAGTACCAACCTATGAACCATGCCTGCACCCGAAAAACCCATTTGTTCCTCTAATGGAATGAGACCCCTTCATCCCATTAATTCCCCAGTGATGACAAGAATTGGGTGTTAGAGAACTGTCCAGTCTTCAGATCCTGCAGACTGTCCTATCCCCACCCCTGTGAGCTCTGATATAGGTACCTTTGGGAGGTGTATGCATGCTTCTGCACATGTGCAACTTCCTGACTAAGCAGGGCACTGCTTGCATAGTGGGCACTTTAGGCTCATAATGCAGCAGTGATACCTACATTCCTGCAGGTGTCATCAGCACACCAAGCCTGGTTGCCTCCCTCCAGGATATTTGAGCTACTGTCAGCCTCTCACCTGGTCTCAAACAACTTTCATTTATTGTTCTCACTTCTGACTAAATATTCACTGATCATGTCTCTCCATCTCCTTAATCTGCTTACAAACCTCAGCATTTCCTTTCTTTTTTCAACTTTTACGAAGTATTCCTCTAGTGAGGAAGGAGGCATCAAGGTGTGGGAGAAGGTCCAGGGGATGCAAACATCTGTACATTTTGTCTCAAACATGTCTATGTTTACCTCATAGTCTAATTTATATTATTTTTTAATCCTTAATGTACCCCATGGACTTTTTCTATGCTCAGACATTTTCCTCAACTGGATCTTGGGATTTTTAACCAAGCATTGCAAGTCACCTTATCTCCCAAGGTGTCTCCTGCCACTCTATAGGATTATATTTTGCTTTTGTCTACTGGGTTCGTTTCACAATGCTACTAGACTCTTTTCAGGAAAGACCTGTAGTGGTACTTGTACTAAATATTTGCCTGTATGTGTTGTATTCAATTCCCTCTTATACTGCTTATTTATATTTTATGTCTACATGTTCATCTTATTCTAGTCATTTTAACACCCCATGTTATTTCCCACTAGATGGTCTTAAAGGGGAAATGCACCATTTCTATTTCTATGTATGATTTAACTATAATATTAGCTTTTAATTAACTAGATTGCTTGCCCTTATAGTTTCTTCCTTCCTTGTATCTGACGTTTGTATCATTATCCTCATGTGTTTTAAATTTTCAGGGATCTTCATGTGGTAATTTTGCTCACAGGACCAGATCAAGCATCTTGTTTCAGCCGAGTGTCTTCTTTGGATAGCTGTTGAGAGTTTTAGACTTTGTTGAGGGTCATCTTAGGTTACTGGTATTTTGCCCATTCTATTGTGCATGTGTTAATATAGCAATAACACATGCGTGGGTGTGGGTAATGCTGGATTTACCCACTGTTGGTGTGGTTTGATCATGAGGGCGAAGCCCGAGTGGCCAAACAAAGCCAACCGTGGGTAAATCCAGCATTACCTACACCCAGAAGTGGGTTATTGCTATTATACAATGACATTATTTAAGAAAAAAAAATACTTAAATAATGGCATTGTATAATGCCTCCTTGCTGCTCTTCCGCAGCTGTCTGGGTATTCTGCGGCAGTTCTGATGTACTGCGCATGCGTATGCCTACGCAGTACATCAGAGCTGTGGGCAAAAGGAATGGAGAAAGCAAGATCTCCGTTGCTTTTTATAAACTGTTTTGCTATTTTAAATGGGTTTAACATAGCGAGACAGCTTTAAAAAAAGCAACGGAGAATCTCCGTTGCTTTTTTTAAAGCTGTCTCGCTAGGTTAGACCCATTTAACATAGCGAGACAGTTTTGAAAAATCAATGGAGAAAGCAAGATCTCCGTTCCTTTTTACAGCCTGTCTCGCTATGTTAAACGAGTTTAACATAGCGAGACAGCTTTAAAAAAAGCAACGGAGAATCTCCGTTGCTTTTTTTTAAAGCTGTCTCGCTAGGTTAGACCCATTTAACATAGCGAGACAGTTTTGAAAAATCAATGGAGAAAGCAAGATCTCTGTTGCTTTTTAAAGTGTCTCGCTATGTTAAATGGGTTTAACATAGTGAGACAACTTTAAAAAAAGCAACGGAGATGCTCCGTTGCTTTTTTTAAAAGCTGTCTCACTATGTTAAACTCGTTTAACATGGCAAGACAGGTTGTAACAAGCAACGGAGATCTTGCGTTCTCCATTGCTGTAAAAAAAAAAAAAAAGAGTTATACTAATGGAAAAAGTCCGGGCGACCGGACCTTTTTCCATTACTATAACTCTGATTTACAACGTGTACGCTGACCAATCAGCGTGCACGTTTTGGAATATTAATGGGGGGGTTGTTGTATAATTGTGTTTTGAACCACTTTTGGACATAGAGGATATGGGTTAGGCCTGGGGTGGGTCCAGAACAGGTTCAATATCGCTTCAGTGTGTTTGAAATAATTCTTTGTTGGTCCATCAGGATGGCCTATGCCACATAGTTTTATTCATACATGTGCTTTCTTTGAATTTGTATTATGAGTTTTACCTTCATACTGTAATTTAATTTTACCAACTTTGTTACGGTTTTGCATTTTCTGAGCATGGTATTTAAGCCCTCCATAAAAAAACACTCTTTTTGCACTTATCCGTTAATTCTAATATTGCAATTAGAAGATGATTTGCTCTTACAGCAGAGCACCTTACAGTTTGGGGTGGACTTTATAGTTAAAGATAACACATTATTATTTACAGCACTACCTGCTTTAAGTAAAGATTTGTATAACAACTCAATAAACTAATATGGAAAAAGATTTCCATGACAAGACTTTTGTTCTTATATAAAGTATTTAAATACCTACAAGCTGTCTCCAAAGTTAAAAAAAAAAATCATAGACTGGAAAGCATTATGGAGAATTTTATATCAAATTATTATATACCTGCACTAAGCTGGACCTGGACTTTTATGTTATATCCAATTACTGCACTTAAGAAACATGTTGCTTTCTGTTTTAAGTACTCTGTATATTGTTTAATTTTGTTCTTTTAGCTGCATTAACTAGTCCAAGTTTTTTATGTTTTCTTTGTATATGCCAGCTACCTCATGTATTAGTTACCTGCTTATTTTTGTTTTATTTTTTTGTTAAAAATTTTAATAACAAAATTTGACAAAAAAAAAAGTTAGAAGACTTTTAAGGCATACGAATTCATAAAGGTAGTAACATTATGTTTATCTATGATACATGGTCATAAATGTATATGTAGGGGCTAACAGCCAAGTTTCCTAGTGCACTGATCATACACTATCATGAATGGTAAATGAAGGGACTAACAGGCTGGTCCCACCGTGCACTGATCATACACAGTCATGAATGTATATGTAGGGACTAACAGGCTGGTCCTATAGTGTACTGATCATACACTATCATGAATGGTAAATGAAGGGACTAACAGCCTGGTCCCACCGTGCACTGATTATACACAGTCATGAATGTATATGTAGGGACTAACAGGCTGGTCCTATAGTGTACTGATTATACACAGTCATGAATGGTACATGTAGGAACTAACAGCCTGGTCCTACACTGCACTGATCATACACGGTCATAAATGTATATGTAGGGACTAACAGCCCTGTCCCTTAGTGCACTGATCATACATGGTCATGAATGGTACATGTGGGGAATAATAGCCTGGTCCCACAGTGCACTGATCATAAATGGTCATGAATGTATATGTAGGGACTAACAGCCTGGTCCCACCGTGCACTGATTATACACAGTCATGAATGTATATGTAGGGACTAACAGCCTGGTCCCACCGTGCACTGATTATACACAGTCATGAATGGTACATGTAGGGACTAACAGCCTGGTCCTACACTGCACTGATCATACACGGTCATAAATGTATATGTAGGGACTAACAGCCCTGTCCCTTAGTGCACTGATCATACATGGTCATGAATGTATATGTAGGGACTAACAGGCTGGTCCTATAGTGTACTGATTATACACGGTCATGAATGGTACATGTAGGGACTAACAGCCTGGTCCCACAGTGCACTGATCATGCACAGTCATGAATGGTACATGTAGGGACTAATAGCCTTGTCACATAGTGCACTAATCATACACTGTCATGAATGGTACATGTAGGGACTGATAGCTTGGTTCCATAGTGCACTTGTACAGAGGGTGTTGCATAAATTGCTGAATCCATACTTTGTATCAGTCATGCTTGCTGTAAAGCTGAAAAGGAGGTACTAATGTTCAGGCATTGGTATAAGGAGGTATTCAGTTGTGTTATTTTTCTAGGGGGGTATTCTGACAGTGCATAGGAGTGTAAGAAATATGTTTGGTGTAGCATGTAATATTTTATGGAACATGTTGCTTGGGAAGGTGAATGCCCCCCCCCCCCCCACAAAAAAGTTGTGCAGCTTTTGATGGCAAGTATAAACAGAGGTGCACTGGTTCCAAGTGCTGCCCTCAGAGAAATACAATAACCCAATGTTTTCAGATCTGCTTTACTCTTTTGGCTGTAAATGTATACGACTGCTGGCAGGGTACTGTTTTTTCATAAGTATCATCAGATAAGACCACAGAAATTAAAGCATTTCTAAAGATTTTTGAGCAGTTAAAGACATCATGAATGTCTATTTGTAGTAGCTACCCATGACAGTAAAGAAGGGAGAACAATCTAAAGTCATGACACAGTGAGGAAACCAAAAAGTAATTAAAGTGATTCAATAATGTCACAAACAGTGGGATTAGGAGACAGCAGTAACAGATTAGTCATGTGAATACAGAAAAGTACAATGAACTAGAAAAACATCACCGGGATAAGGTACACAAGAAACAAAAGGAGTAATCCATAATTCACATGCTAACAGTGAAGTGACACAATGCTTGCAAATTTTCAAAAGACTTATTTGCACTCCAGTCTTACTTTTGTTAGTCTTGTATTTTCTGTAAAAAGTTAGTTTTTTTACTTGTCAGTTTCTGTGATTGTGTGATGTAGATGGTGTGCAACATTCCAGTTATATCTCCCTGTGCACCAAGTATTCATGATTATCACGATACCCGAACATCACTCTTCCATCAGTCAATGTCATTGTTCAGGAGCCATTTTGTTTACATACATAATGTTCCCTGATGCTTGAAAAGTCCAAGCCTACCAGCCCCAAGACATGTTTTTACCGACTTCTGTGCCATTTTGTTACTTACACTGACCAGTTCCCTGATTTTGTTTTTTTATTTTGTATGTATGTACTTCTTTCACTTTTTCCCATATGCATACATTGCAGCAAACTGATAGAGTCTCACAGTTTTGCTACAACAACATACTGTAGCCTAGAGACCAACAGTGCTGAGTTTTCCTTTTTGTGACAACATGGATGTTCCCACTGCCCTAGTCCTGAAGGATCACATTTGCCTTGAGATCAGCACCATTCCTTTCCCTCACATGTATAAACCCATGAGTTTCAGCTACAGATCTAGATGTCAGCAACATTATCCCTGTAGACTGAAAAGGTTATTCCAATCTTAGAGCTCTCTTTGCCCATCCATCTTTCACACATTAAAGCTGGGATTCCTACTCTTCAAATGTGGATGGAATACAGTCTGGTCTAGACAGTGCAGAAAAGGTACATGTAGGGACTACCAACCGTATCTGTTTATCTTTGGCTTGCTGCCTTAATGTAGGGTTGGGTGATCATAGAAAGTCCTTTACTAACCTGCTGGCTTGATATCGTGAAGTTGGTCTCTTCACGGGAACTGGAATCTCACCCCTTATTGCCATCATGCAAATTGTTTCAACAGGGTTCATGAACAGCATATTAACCCAATGTCTAAGGTCCTGGGTTCAGTCCTGAACACAGGTTATTTATTGCTTCAGTACAGTTTATAAATTTTGGCAAGGTTTCTGTGTATCTGTATGTATTTTGTCTGTGTATGGTCACTTCCTCAAAATAAATGCTGTTTGAATTGCCTACTCTTAAACTGTCACATAGTTCTCAACCTCTTATATCAAAAAATCTGGACAAGGCCCAAAATAACAGGGGGACAAAGGCCCAAAGTAGGGACAAATTTCAAATATTACTTCTGTAAACTTTGAAAGTTGCTAGAATAGTAGGTTTTGCATTAGCATGTATTTTTAAAGGCGATAAAGTTTAAAATGTAAATGTTTGTCATTAATTTTTAACTTCAGTCCTGAATGATTTGCCAGAAAACCACAAATCTTATGAGGAACAGACCCAAAAATCTTCTTCTTCTTTCGGCTTTTCCTGGTTAGGCAAATATCTGGACATTCTGTGAAAATCTGGATAGGTAAGACAGCTGTACTCTTCCTATTCCACTGGGCCTGGGTCACATCTGAAAAGTCCCTGAACTTGACCAATTCACTTATCCATTTAACAAATAAATTAAACATTCAAGATCTTGAATGAGGGTGCAAGCTGTCTTCCTGGTCCCTAATATTTATTTATTTTTATGTATTTGTTTACCGGGAAAGTCTGACTGGATAATACCCATTTTCAGCGGACGCCCAGGAAGAAAAGCTCCATTTGTTTACATTGCATTATACAAATAATATGTAGGCTGCAAAAACATGTCTGTTGCACATTATGGCTACTGCCCATTCTGTCTGTTACCTCATGCTCACCACAGCCATTTCTGTTTTCCATCTGGCATTGAGGGACAATGAGATTTTGTGTCCAGGTCCATTCCCACCCCAAGGGGTACCCAGTCTTTCTGTTGTCTAGATGATCCTCTGGGATGGTCCCTTTGCTCCATGCACCAGTGCAGATTTTTTCTCCTGGATGGCCTGCGTTACATCTTACATCCCAGCTTCATATGTCATACAACATCCAGCCTAATATACAGTTATATTATAGCCCTGTGCAGGCAGTTAATTGTCAGTACAAGAGTTACAGGCCAAAACTGAGTAGTGCGTTATATGCTTAATTCTGTGGTTTAGCCAACAAAGAGAGGCCTTCGTTAAAAAGTGATGTGAAGACAGATAAACTTTTCAGTGTTTAAGTACGTACCTGTCTGCTAAGCCTGTTTTCAGGGACCACAGTGAGATTTCTGTAAAAATGAAAGCAAAAAAGATCTGTCAGAGGTTAGTGGCAGGCTAAAAGTAAAACTCACAACAGTCTGCTAACAGTACAAGTATCCTCCTCACTACGGGACAAACAAAACAAAACAAAACAAGAATGTATGCAGCACTACTAAAATCTAACCTAGACATTTTAAGATGGGTAAAAAAAAAAAATCACAATTACATCTGTCAAGTTTCCACATTCATTCTGTTAGTGTAGGATTTGTAAACCTACTGAACAGACAGGTACCTAGTAGCACACAGAGAACATGTACATGATAATTGTAAATTGCTCAAAGGGTGGCACATTTTCTTTCATTCTATCCTTATCAAAGGACCTGTGGGGTTTACTTTCTCTGATTTTGTGAAGGTTTCCCGATAGGGGTCCCTACATGTATTCAGGAAGAGAACAAATGAACAACTGGCTTATATCTTAAAAGCTGGACCTGTTGCAGTTAACCTGAACCTTTTGAATCAATGATTCAAAGGCTTATATGCCAGATTTATGAATGACAACACATCAGTGATTAGACAACGACAGCCAAAAAGTGAGCTCTGCTTTTATTGACACCTACTACCATAAGATGAAAAACAGTAACTGGAAATATTTTTGCAGCAAGACAGATAATGCCTGCACCCACACTGTAGTTTACTTCCTTGAAGCACACACACACCTTCAGCAAATCTGTATTGTTTCAAAAGTGCTGTCAAAATCTGTATCAAGGAAAACAAGAAAACATTAGGAATGTGTGCAAAAGCAGGGTTTTCCTTCCCACACATCCTGCAGTATCCACCATCAGTAAAAGCTAAAGTTATTCTTCTGCCTTTGTTGTTCTATGGACTGAGGGGGTTGCACTTCAACCACTAGTCCTAATTTATATCCACATCTCGCCAAAACAATTCTTTAGACACACCGGGTAAGTGTACAGCTGCCTGAGCTGGATGTGTTTGCCTAATTTGGACCCTCTCCATTCTGTTGCTGCACTGTCAGTAACTTATAATGTAAATTAAGGGAAAATTTCTGGTGCTTCATTGTGCCAGTATAGTTTACCTACATGTACTCTCCTACCTACAGGTTGCTGTCAGTTTACCTTTATTTACTTTACAGCTGAACTCACAGTCTTTTAGCTAGTGTCTCATTTCTGTCATCTGTAATTTATTAGTTGTTTTATGGAACAGGGTAGAGATCCCTGTTAAGTGTCATGTGGGACTACAAGGTCAAATCAGTAATAACAATACAACACTGATTTAATTTAAGCTCTGCAGTACATTTGTGCTACTTCAAGGTATGACATACTTTACAATATTACAATGAGACTTAAAATACTTTATATATACCTAATCCTGAATAATATTTTGTCCACATTTTCTACTGCATGATGATTCTGCTGCTAGTCTCCGATTTATACCTACTACCAGACAATTTATGTTCTGTCTATATTTTGCGCTGCATCACTTACTCTGCCAAACATCTTATCTTACAACTCTCACTTCTTCTACCAGGACTTCCTTATAAACTGCTCAAAGAAACACCAGCACAGTCACTCAAACTGGATAATGGAAAAGGAAGTACATTTGTATTAAAAATGACATTCATGTCTATTTACAGAACATGTACATCTTGTAGTCCAGCTAAAAATATCAGCGTCTGGCTGATGTGTCTCTGGGTATGCTGAGGAACACCAGAACTGTTCTTATTAATAAAGGAAATAAAAAGAAGAGAAAGACAAAATGACTGTCCAGTCCTGTACTTTCAGAGTTCTATCCATTTGTGATATTTAATCTTCACTACAATAATGTACCTTAAAAATTATACTCAGACTTTATTAAATTAAAAAACACATTTTAAGATGTCATTCTTTTCTCTTTTTGCTGACAACATGATCTCAATTAAATAAGCAAGCTTTCAGACTACAGCTGCAAAAGCAGGTCTACCCATTGTAAAAGAAAGATCAGTATAAACTTCTCTAACAGAAGTTATTCTGATCAGCAAAGGAAATGTCCAGGAAATGAGATCAACAAATGAAAATGTCTGTCAGTTTTTTTTTTTTTTTGACTGCTGAAGGGGAAATAGCCCATCTCCCCATTTTTTCATGTCCTTGCAAATCAACCCATTAAAATATGAAGATAGTGGTCATTTTTTTACATACCGCTTTGTCTCTGCTATCTTCTGGAAAACATCCGTGAGGCACAGTCCCATCGCATCACAACCACAACAGTACAAATAAATTAGTTTTAATTTCAGTCTGTTCAACACATGCAGGAAGCTCTGTTGCTTGACATCACTTCCTGCCGGTGGTCAGACCACAGCCAAGAAACAAACACAGAAGTAATGCAGCTGATTTTCCTCTTTACCCTCCTTTTTGTGACAGCAGAAAGGAGTGATGATGTTTACTATTTAATCAAATTCCTTACAATAAAACAGGTGGCCCATGAAAATCCACAGATTTTAAACATTAAACAAGGCCAGTGTTGCTAGTGGAAAGTAGTCAGGTGGCAGCCATCAGTAATACAAAATGTGACCCAGTGTGCTGGAAATCTATGAGAAGGTCAAGCAAAACATGATTACTAGTTATCTCTCAACATCACAACAGCTCAAATGACATACTGAAAGCAGAACAGGACAGAGCTACAACAAATCTCATATAGCAGTCAAAACAGTCAGGTCGTCTTAAGGCCAGTCCATCTGGAGAATCAAATGAGTCCATATTATATATATCTATATGAAAAAGAATGTCCTTTATTGACAATGCATAAAGAATTAAAACAAGAATCCTAACCAAACTAATACTAATATTACAGTATGAGCTGCATATCCTCACTAAATTCAGCAGGGAACCATATGGTCTGAATCATAGATGCCTCTTTCCATACTCAGATGGTTCCACTTAAAGCAATAATGCTTTATTTCTCAAACAGATATCTGAAGACAAAGGACATTTTGAGACCGATGACCAAATTTGTTGATCTGTACAAAGCCATAAAATAAATTCATCATTGATGCTTGGCTATTTCATCAGCTGAAAGAAGCTTGCACATGCAGTTTTAATGAGAGCACAGGATTGCAAAAGTGATCAACTGGTTCTGCCAGTGTGATTCGTATTCTATTAGCACACCTGTAGTGCTGACACGATAAAGGAGCTTCTAGCATTTTATGTAAAATGGATAAACAGGGGGCCGGATTCACGAAGGCTTGCACGGAGTCTTAGAGTAGAGTAAGACTCCATGCAGCCATCATGTCCGACAAGCGATCCAGAAACAGCCTGTAGGGGCATGTAAGAGAGCTCCTAAAACAGCTCTTACACGGACAGGGCTGGGATATGCAAATTACCTCAATTGCAAGTGAAAGGCATGCAAATGAGGTAGATTTGCGATTCAGGAAACCTGAACCTGTCCGAGTAAGAGCAGTGTTATTTGCAGAAATGTACTCAGTTGACAACTGAGTACCGTTCTGCAAATAGCAAAACGGAGCTGTGACAGCTCCAAATAAAGGTTGCATCCAGTGCAGGAAGCATGCCAATGGCCAAATATACGGCCATGTGAAATGTTTCCTGATGCAATATGAAAATAATATTTTATTTTTTTCGTCGATTTCCGATGTTTAAGCGTAGCGCAGCGCCGCACAAACGGGGTGTGCTCTAAAACCCAGAATACTAAAAATTAAAACACACAAATGTGGATTTTATTGAAATTGTTAATGTACAGTGCAAGGGAACGGCAGGCTGAAGACAACATGGCCACCGAGTAGAGGTTTCTAAGGGGGGGAAGCTCAGTCTAAGACATGTAACCAAGCTTTAATAGGCAATCCTATGTAAATGAGCATTAGGATAATGAATCGCAAGTTTTCATAGCAAATGAGCACAGTCAGTGGAGTGTAGGAGTAGGATATGGGGAGTAACAGAGTAGAAGATAGGTGATATCACGAGGGGGGTATGTATGAAAGAAGTGAAGCTCATTGGAGCAGAGTGGTGTGTGTCAGCTGTCATTCACACGTCATGGAAAGAGGTGTGTCAACAGGTAGGCTAGGGAAAGGCAAGAAATGGAAGGTGTATGCCGTGGATAACACCAAAGTTTCTTGCTGAGCAGATATGCGCGCATGTGCACACATGTAAACCAGAGTAAAACTGAGTGCGAGCGTGTAAGCGTGAGTGCGCGTGTTTAAGCCAGAGTAAGCATGTATAAGGTTGTTGTAAGCGCGTTTGCACTGGTGTGCGCGTGTTTTAACCTGAATAAGCAAGTTTTAGTCCATGTAAGCATGTGTGCGCGCATGTTAGCTGCTGTGCGCGGCGCCCCCCCCCCTGAAGAAACAGAAAGGAAAAAGGAAGCACAACAATTAGTAGGAAGCTACCAGGAAGTACTAGCAGAGCTAGCAGGTGAAAACAATCAGAATCAGGCAATTACACAGGCAGTACACTAGCCCAGCCCAGCCTAGCACTTAAAACTCTGCAAACAACAGTACATTATGTTTCTCACAACAGACACTGCAGTAAGCTAATAGAAGTGAAAACTGAAAAAGCTTTATGGAGACAAAGAAATGTTAGGGGCTGCCATTGCTGTTATAAGGCGACATATGCAACGTGCTGTGGGTGGTGACAATGGAAATGCTACTGGACAACCCACAGTGAGGAGACGGAGAAGAGTGTACAGGCCCAGGGTAACCTACCAGGGGCTACATGAGCTGGAGATAGTGGAGCACTATAGAGTGGACAGAGACCTCCTGCAGCAAATTGTTGAGCTGTGCAGGCCACGCCTCACACACAGAACCAACAGAGGGGAAACCATCCCAGTGGAAACCAAGGTATGTGTTGGCCTAAGAATATTAGCAACAGGTACCTTCCAGAGACCAACTGGTGTTATGATGGGGGATATCACAGGCATCAGCATCCAGGGTACTACACCAGTTCCTGGATGCCATGTCAGCACATGTCGGTGATCATGTATATTTCCCCAAATCCCATGAGGTATTGGCCAGCAATATGCGTCTTTTCCAGCAAAGAGCGGAATACCCTGAGGTAGTGGGTGCAACAGACTGCACGCGCATACACATCAAAGCACCAGCCGGCGAGCGGGGTAGGGTCTACTTCAACCGCAAGGGCTTCCCCTCCATCAACTGCCAGGTCGTGTGTGATGCCCAGGGCATAATACTGAATGTGTGTGCGGGCTGCCCTGAAAGCTACCATGATTCCCATATCTGGCATCTGGCGCAGCTGTACCAGACATTTGCCAATGGGGACATCCCACATGGTCACCTAGTGGGGGATGCTGGCTATGCACTGGAGCCGTGGCTGATGACACCCATCAGAAATGCACACACACCTGAACAGGAATGCCATAATGAGGCACATGCACAAACACGTAATGTAATAAAGCGTGTGTTTGGGCTGCTCAAGTCACGGTTCCGGTGCCTGGACACAACTGGTGGAGCCTTGCAGTACTCACCAACTACATGTACCCAAATTATCATGGTATGTGCTATGCTACATAATATGATCCTGCGAAAACAGTTGCAGCAGGACCAGCACAGGCCTGGGCCAAACAGCCCCCCACCATTGCCAAGGCCATCACAGGCAGAGCGTGACTCGGAGGAGGAACAACCTTAGCCTGCCCCAGTAGGCAGAAGGAGGCATGCCCAGTATGTTTTGGCCTTGGCAAAGAGGCAACGCATAGCACATACACTGGCTAAGTAGGAACTCTGGAAATTATACCTCTCTCCGACTCGCACATATAGTAAAAGGGATGCCTAAGTTGACACTACCTGTTTTCAAACATGTACAGGGATTATAGTATGTGCATCCGACATAGGCAGCCCTGCACCACCTAAGTTATGATTGCCATGTGTTAAGCAATATAAAGCAGTGCTAAACAGCATTTACCACCATGTAGTATATGCAAACAAAATTGCACACACCAACTAGCACAACTGTGGTCAATGTTCAGTAATATTGGGCAACGTCCAGCAATGTTGGTGAATATTGAGCAATGTCAGACAAGCCTGGTCTAAGTAGGGCATAGCTGAACAAAAGCCAACATGCTCATATTTGCTTAACTGGCCCTTAAGCAGTCTGGTCTGCTTAGTATGAAAATATAAAGCATTGATGGGCCTCGAACCCAGGACACTGTGCACTATAGCCAAAGTACTGAACCACTAAACCATGACAGTATTGCAGTGGTCAGCCTGTATGAAGGAATGTTGATACGTCTATGCAAAGTATTTCATGGAAACCCTGCAGACACAGCATAATCCTTGTCGACTTATGACACAAAGGTGAGTCCTGCAGTGAGAACAGAACCTGACTTCCAACACACACAGTATAAATGTTAATATCGGTCATGTTCGCACACATCAACAAATGTAGTGGACCTCAGATAGCAACATACTGAAAGGTTACAGTGGGCATGCTCACACACTTGAATAAATGAGACAAATGTCAGGCAACAAAACACGGAATAGCAGAACTGGGCATGCTCACACACTTAGGCCATGTCTGAGTACAGCAGTGGGCCACGCATATCTGGCAGTTGCATGTGTTAACCCAAGAACCTGTCACTATACAGCAATCTGCCCTGTGCACATAGTTATATGACAACAGACACATCTATAATATAGTGGAACCCTGTCATAATCAAATATGTTCTGCAGATACCGAAGTTGTTCATAGAAACTGGTAAAGCAAAGATAATAAAGACCTGCAAACAGTATTAGCAATAAACATTGTGCATCTTGAACATTAGCATAGGTTCAGAGGTCGATACTAGGCTATCTGCCCTAGGGCATGTACAAGCCTAGCCAGAGTGCGTTTGGCATTCACAACCCTGTCAGATTACTGCACTGTGTGTGTGAATAGTAGGTCACACAAGATAGCCAATGTACGTTTAGGCTAGTGTGCCTTTGTCTAGCAGGGACACAGAAGATATCCCAGGGGTAAACATACGATCACCCATAAAGTCATCAAGACGTCTCCTGTAGGTGGTCAGTGGGTGGCTCTGCCTATGTGAAACTGGGATTACATTCTGGAGTGAGTGGAGCCTCTGGGATAAGAATCTGTCCCTCCACAATGTCCTATTAACATCTGTGCTGAGGTATACGTCCCTGGAGTGTGTAGCTCCAAGGGAGTCGGATATCCTGAGGTGGAGCATGTCCAGTAATTCTGGGTTGGGTATATCTGTAAACAACAGGCACACATCATATCTGAGTAGGTGGTAAGCGACTGAGTAGAGCTGGAGTTACTGCATCTGAACTATGCAGGGCATCTGTGTGAGTCCCTAGATCTGCTTGGTGAGGAACTTCCGTGGCCAGTACAGTTGCTGCAGGTGTCGGGTAAGGTACACCCCAAATGTGGCATTGTAACCAAGCATGGATGTGATGAGTATAGTGGCACAATGACCTCACTCGATCTAGATGTGAAACCATATGGGATAAGGTGGCCCACATAGAAGGTGTGTCCAACCACTTTGGCAACGTGAATGTCAAAGGCGACAGTACAAACAAGTCATGTCCCCAAACCCCTAACAACTCCTACCATATGTAATGGAGTACTACCTATGTGGTAATGTGTGGGCATGTTGTTATTCCCAAAGGGGATGACTATGCAACTAATGGCATTTAGTTGTAGGCCATGGCTCAGGCACCAGTCATCCATCTCTGTGAGATCCTGTTTGAGTATGCATGTGGCAGCTGGAGAGTTGATCATGGCACCCAGTTTGCAGTCAAGTGCAAACATGTTTTGCCATATTCCCCCTGTGGTAGCCTGTACGTCAGACAAATATATACTGAACAAGAGAGGTCCCAGGACCGAGCCGTGTGGGATGCCACGTGTAACTGGTGTATAGTCAGACATGGCACCTGCAATTCTGACCATGTGGGTGCTATCCCTGATCCAGGTATCAATCCATCGTGTGAGATATGTGTCCATATCGATGCTGGTGAGCCTATGCATAATGGCCCAGTGGGTTATTGTGTTGAAGGGTTTTGCAAGATTCAGGTAGGCTGTGTGGACAGCCTTCCCTATGTCGATGGACCTGTTAGCCATTTAAAGAATACAGACAGGTTCAAGAGGCAAGATCTGCCCACAACAACGCTGAAATGTGTAGGACATAGTGTCTGTAGGTTCCCGATGTCTATGTGTATGAGTCCCATAACAATACACTCCATAGCTTTGCAGAACAGGCTACTTAGGCTTATAGGGCAATATTGTCTGTGGTCCATTGTAGCACAACTCTGTGGAGTGGGACCACTGTCGCTGTATGCCATTCCTTGGGTACATATCCTGTGGTAACTCCGATATTGAACATTGATGTAATGTGAGGGTTGTATCTGTCATGATACTCGTGTAAGATGCAGGCTGGGACACCGTCTGGTCACATTGATACTGTGATGCATGCTTTGGGGAGGGCAGCACTCACCTGTTACTGTGTGATGTCAGGGAGGTTATAGTCTGTTGGGATGGATAGTTGCTCCTTAGGGGGGATGGGTGGGAGACATCTGCACTGAACCTGTTTACCAGAATGTTGGCAATGCCAGTGGGTTCAGGGTAAGTTTAGTCAGTAAACAGTAACTCACAGCATATCAGTGAGTATCCACCCAGGTTCCTGACATAACTGAAGAAGGCCGTGTGATAGTCCTACATGTCTGTTGCAATTGTCTGGTAAAAGCGGCCCTTAGAAAAGTTCATGAGTGATTGTAGCTGTCTGCTAGTACAGATAACAGATGCCTTCCCAGTCTGGGATTGTGCTCTATCATGTAGTAGCTTCCTCCTGACGTTGTACAGCTTACTAATGGCTGGGGTCTACCAGACAGGTCCCCTGCCATTGGAATAGTGAGTCCTGTTGTTATTTGGGATAGCACAATCCATGTAGTCCACTAGGTGTCCATAGAATGTGTATGTAAAGGATGCAGCAGTGTGAGCCATATTTGCCACTGTCTCAGGGTCTCTGAAGGATACCACCTTGCTTCGGTGAAGTGAGACGTTGGCTCATGAGAAGTTCACCAAGATTACCCAGGATGGGTGTGTGGAGGGTATATGCATGTCCAGTGAGATACATGTATGTTCTGACCTTACCAATGAGGGGTATATCGCTGGTGTGGAACATAAGAGTCCCCATGATGTTGATGATCAGGTCCAATATGTATTCCCCCTTGTGGCTGTGCTGACTGGTTGTGCCATAGCATATGAGTCCACAAATTACAGCGACTGTTGGGTGAGGGTGTCGGGGCTTGAGTAGTATCCCCAGTCAATATTTGTGTATATGAAGTCACACAATATAATGGTGTTTGTGGAGACATTCATATTTTCCATAGTTCCCACGAAAGCAGAGTGTGGTTCCTGAGTTTGGGAGTGTGTTCTGTAGCAGGCAACAAACTGAAAGGCAGTATTGCCCAATGGTAGTTGTATATGTATGGTCTGTGATGCTTTGTGCAGTACTAACCCGGAGGTGTGTGTATCTGTGATGTATATGGATACTCCACCTAGTTGTGTTGTCTGTTCCAAGTCTTGTTGTCAGACAGCATGGTATGAAACATAACCTGGTAGTGCTGGTGTGCATAAGCGAGCCTGAACCAGGTGTCTGTCAGTGCACAGATATCGCTATCCTCCATACTGAGGAGAGTCCTGAGTGGCCACAATATGAGGTTAACACAACTGTTGTTGAGCAGCATTACCCTTAGTTTCATTTAACCTGTAATGTCTATGGAGGTGGGTTTGTCTTCTGAGCCCTGCTTAAAAAAGGCACTATGGTGGTAGCAAGAGCCTTAGCTAGCATTCCAAAGTCCAAGGGTGACAGGTGCAAGCTGTCCATAGTGAAGCTACGTGGCATGTTGAGCATGTCACCATAGGCTGACAGACACTGTATCCCCTATGAATTAAACAAATTTGTTAGGCAACTGTTAAATGTGATGTGTGTGTCTGTATATTGTGACATCATAATTGGTGGGTGTAAGATGCTAGACAAGGTCAGGGTCATACTGGCCTGGGCTACATGATCAGAGTGTTCCTCCATGTATCATGTCATGTGGTCCAGGGAGTAACGTCTGAGGTTATACACACCAGCATGGACAATGATGGTGCCAGTCCTGTACTTGCTTTGGAGTGACCTGACTGCCTGTGTTATGCGGCAGACCCTGGCACCTAACAGACAGCCCAAAGTGACTATTCCCTTGTTAAGGCTGGTGAGTGGTACGTCAGTGTGTCTGACAATAAATGTCACCTATTACAAGTGTAGTAGGTGTGTTGTTTAGCCCGAAGGGCAGTGACTGTGTGGCACACTGACATTGTGAACTATGTGATATGTGGGTATTGTAGTGGGGTAGCAGGTGTGTGTCTGCTTTGGAGGTCTCTGCTGCTTAGGTAGAGTACAATTACAGCATCTGAGTATGTCTATGTGTGATAATGTGGTTTGAGTGCTGTTGCTAGAGGATATGTGAGACTGATATGTGGTGTGTGTGGTTACCTTCACCACCTGATAGACTGTGCCAGTCATGGGTCGAGAGAGTTCAGCACCCTGTATGTCTATATAGGTGCATCTCACACATATATCCGAGTTTGACGGGAGCAGGAGAGGGTTGTCTGTGTACATGAGGCAGATGTGACATTGTGTCAATATCACAATATCCACCAGCTGAACTGAAGAGTACACATGAAACCGACCCCTGGACATGCCAGGATATTATCATGACATACTCTGTAGCCTGATCACAAAGGATTAGTAGGGTGTTAAGCATGTAACAGGGATTAGTGCTCATGTTCGTTGGTGTTTTGTAAAGAGTAGCTGAGAAGGAGTCCAGACTGAATCATGACACCTCCTTCAGCTATGTCAGAAATATCAATGTATACCCATATATGTCCTGAGTCAGGGCCAACTGTACCTGAGTGACAATCCCAACATCATGACAGACAGGCCCATGTGTACTTACCCATCTCCCACTGACAATAGTCCATATCATCATACCAGGAGATATCACATGTAGAATGGATGAGCAGCTACCCCCACTGCCAAAAGCATGGCAGCAAGTGGAATACATTGATTCCCAATATGTGTCATGCACAAACTACAGAACAAACAGATCATGCACCTGAACAGTCAGCTGAGCCTCACCCCCTACACAGGATGTGGAACTGTTGAATGTGTCACAGCTACATATGGCACTCCCCACAAGTGTTGGTGCACAACACACCAAAGGAAGTCAAGTCCAGTACGCCTATGAAGTCTGATCTGTGAGGTCATGGAGTCCATCATGGTTGCAGTCATAAACAGAGCTATTGGAAGCTGACATACACACAACCCTACCAACTGTGGTATGTTCATGTGCGGATCATGGTTCCCAAACATGCTAGACTGTTTGCAAGGCAGCCACCCAGGACATACATCAATGAACACATCTACACTTGTCACATAGACTTTGAATAGCCCTTTATCAACATCCCAGACACATGTAGTATCCACAAAACCAACAAGCTGTGCATAAATATGTGTTGACATATGACGGAATGTCAATGTGTCCACAGAAGGTAAGGATTCTGAGGTCTTGTTCAAGCTGTTGACACCCGCTGACCCACATGGATCATTCCTGGAATGGCATAAAACAAAGTGTACACACATCACCATGTCCAGTCTGATGATGTCACTATCCTATAAATACAGCAGGAGAAGGAAAACCAGCCAGTAAAGCAAATAGCGTGCCGTGTTAATGCATCTCTCTCTAGTATCATAACATAGTTAGGTAGGGGTTTGAATCCTGCAAACAGTGAGTGTGTGTGTGTGTGGGGGGGTGTATGTGTGCAGTTTCCTTTGAGAGGTGTTCCCTTTTTGGAGACTGGGAAAACTCACTAAAAGAGGTACATTCCTCTTTGGAAAGTCTGATGATGTCACCATCCTACAAATACAGCAGAAGAAGGGAAACCAGCCAGTAAAGCAAATAGCGCACTGTTTTAATGCGTCTCTCTCTAGTATCATAACATAGTTAGGTAGGGGTTTGAATCCTGCAAACAGTGTGTGTGTGTGTGTGTGTGTGCGGGGGGGTGTATGTGTGCAATTGTCTTTGAAAGGAGTGCCCTTTTTGGAGACTGGGAAAACACACTAAAAGAGGTACATTCCTCTTTGGAAAGACTGATGATGTCACCATCCTACAAATACAGCCGGAGAAGGGAAACCACCCAGTAAAGCAGATAGTGCACTGTGTTAATGCATCACTCTCTTGTATCATAACATAGCTAGGTAGGGGTTTGAATCCTGCAAATGCTGACTGTGTGTGTGTCACTGTTAGTCAATGTGGTGTGGGTTTTGCTTTTACTATGGTATGACATAGTATGATTACAACAGTAAGTGCATTGCACACATCAAGTATCTGCATGGCAAATATATATGTGTACATGTCCCCTCAATCAGTACATAGGTGTGAAGCCTGCATACTACATGAATACATTTGTTTCCATTGACAGGTTGTGCCGCTGCTTCTCAGATCGTAGGTCACATATGTATGTATGTATGTGACAAGGCCGTCCACTGTCGTGTTCTGTGGCCAAGGTCATCTGTGGCACACACACCCATGACAGTTACTTAAGAGTAGTGTGAGTGAGGGTATATGCCTGGGGTATATGTCAGACATGGTCATACACAACAAAGACTGCCAAGAATGGACAGTCTTTATAGGTGTACAACTGCCTTGTGGATATGCATTCAGGCCTCTAATGTCTTATGTGATACACCTTGGGACTCCACAATACCTATGGATATGTGGATACCAAGGGACACATGACATAACATGAGGCTGCATGTACACATTGGTACCCAACATACATGTTGAGGGCTACCACCTGTGTGGTACTGACGGGATAGTATGTATAGTACATGAGGATGACTATGCCATAGTTGGCTTACTGCTATGCAGCATGTATCAGACAACAGGTATCTCTGTCTGTATGATACCCTTGTGTAGGATATGCATCCCATCCAGGGAATGCATTGTAGGCCAATCCATGCATTTCCAGATTTGGATGGACACATCCCTAGTGTGTCTGCATGTACCTAAGGGGGCTATATGCCAAACAGGTGTGGTCACAGGAATGGGTAGCGGTCATTACCACTGGTTAGTGTTATAGTATAGCACCGGAAGGATCCAAATGTTACTGGGTTCCCTACTACTGTGTGTCATTTGTCAGGACATCATCCAATGATTGCTTATAGTCATGCTGTTGAGGTTGTGTATACTACCAGACTGCAAATCATTGACAGATATTAATGGTATCACCCACAGCATAGTGCCAACCCATGTCATACACACGTCTACCCATGTTAGTACATAACTGTAGTAGAATGCATACTGGCCATTGAAAGATACTATGAGATGTTAATGTGTACAACAGGGTATGCACGTACATCCAGAGAGTGCGCACCTACCATATTCACAGATGTACACTTGCTAATCTGTACTGCACACATCACACGCGTACTGTCCACTCAATAACACATGCTGGCAACACATTACACTTCAGCCAAGTGGCACATGGGTGGAAAATACATACTCAGACCTAACAGTGGTGTAAACAATGCTACATTGACAATCAGAGCTTTGATGCATAATGTCTGCTCAGATATACCTACAAGGATGTTGTTACACTTCCTTGTTGACAACTTGCTATTATTGCTACACTGCTATAGTGTCACCCTGTGCATCAGCACCATGTTAGCCTGTCCCTCCGTCAATGATGCAGATGACAGGAGGCGACACAGGTATCATCATATGCACAGGGCGTTTTGTTGTTTGCCAGAGCCTGACATTGACCCATCCAATTGACATGTCTGTGTGTGTGTGTGTGTGTGTGTGTGTGTGGGACAACAGTACAGCATGGGCCAATGTTGATGTAATGTGTGTGTGTGTGTGTGTGTGTGTGTGTGTGTGTGTGTGTGTGTGTGTGTGTGTGTGTGTGAGCCCTAGTTGTTTGGTTAATGCGTGTGTGTCTGCATGCACACAGCTCCACCATGTGGCTGCCATATACGGTAGTTTGTGGGACAGCCACAGACTGTACCTGGTAGGCTGTACAGATCACTGTCTCCAGCCACGGACACAGTACCTGTGCTTGGCAGGGGTGCTACGGACAGTATCGGGCACCAACCCTGACTGGGTACTGTCATCAGAGGCAGAGGTATGACTACTTGACCCATGTCCCTGCTGGGACTGGCCAGAGCCACTTGCACGTGGTCTACTGGGATGGTCAATGGACAGGCCAGCCCCAACATTGCTGGGGCTGGTACTGCCACTACGGGAGTGGCTGTGAATTGTGGGCCGTCCGTGACCACTGCCAGCTGTTGCTGTTATGGGTCCGCGTCAATGTCACAACCATCCCGCATGGTCCTGGCTCATGGAAGACATGTTGTGGAGGGCATCTAATGTCTCCCCCCAACGTCTATCAACAACCTCGGTGTAAGACCAGATGGCACCAGCAAGGTCACGGATGCTGTCATTGATAGCTGTGTAATGTGCCCTCTGCGCCCCAAGTCCCTGCCTGGTGTACCGTTCCATATGTGCCTGAGCCTGCATTACAGCCCTGAACATACTGGTCGTCATAAGTCTGTGAGGGCATGCCTGCCAGGGGCAATATGATCAGTGGTGCTCCCCCGAGAACCCCTGGACCTCCGCCTATGTGGTACAGTTCCGGGTCTATGGCTGCTGTGAGGGGATGCAAATGCCATGGGTACCACACTCTCTCCTGGTCAATGACAACTGTATGTTTTCCCTCACCTACGGCCATTGGTGGTGAGGGATGTATTGACAGTATGAGTGTGCACATAGATGGGGTTGAACACTGTGTACTGTCGATTGGCAGACCAATGACAGACCCTGTCAAATCTTCCTGTGGTAAAATACATGTGTCATCATCACCACTATTCATGGCAGTGGCTTCAGGTTGCCTGCTGCTTTCGCCAACCCCTAACTCAGCACCTGTGAGAGAAGACAGGAAACACACTTTACGGTCTACACATGCACACAAATACACACCTCACTACAGCACACACACACACACACACACACACACACACACACACATACCAGCAATCCAACACATACTCTATAGTGAGTGAAGGTGGGTGTCAGTATCACAAGGTAGACAGTCACCACCCACGTGTCAGCATGCAGAATATGTGTTCCACAAGACCATGCAGTGCAAGTGTAGAAGCCCCTATTAAATAGCAGTATACATGGCTTTGATGCAACTGTGTAGTTGTTCAGTGATTGGCTACACCCTGGAACACAATGTGTACATGGACACAACATTGCTGTGCAGGTATTATCAGCTCTGAAATGCCCTGTGCACCATCACTCACAAGTATACATGCCATGGCTGCATGTGTTATCTGTGTGACACATAGATATCCATGTCTGAGTGCAGTGTCTGAGTCCATAGCAGATAATAGTGGGCACGGGTATAGCACATGCATACTATGTACACACACGGGATGAGCGGTGCATGTTGATGTGAAGGAATCCCAATGCTCGACATGGCCAGTGTACAGTGGTTATGGTGAGTGTGGGACATATTGCAGATATGTGGGTGCCAGACATGGCATGCTACATGACTGCAACATTAAACACCACACATACCCAATGTGTGTCAAGTGACCTATGCACCCACTAGCATTCCAGGACATATATGTGACACTTTGTGTGGATGGTGACTGCTGTGCATATTGTGTATACTGGCATATGTAAGCACACAGACAACATGCTATGTATATTGTGTATAGGTGCATATGTTTGCACACACACAACACTGAGGTGCAAAGCAATGACTGCTATGAGTAGTACTGTGGTCACTGTAACTGGATGGGGTGTAGTACCCTGTACCATCATCAACATGCATCTTATGGTCACTCACAGCTACTAATGTGTGCAAGACCACTGCCTAGCATGCTGTACCTGAACTGCAGTGCCGTGGCTACGTTCACAATTACACAGCCACCTTGTACATGGGTGTGTGAGGTGCCCAATAGGGAGCATTGCCTAACATGACTGTTATGTGTTGCAGAGTGTTGCACAGCCCCATTATAGGCCTCTACCCCTGAGGTACATCATGTGTGTGTGTGCATGACATGTGGGATACTGAAGTGTGACCTTACAGCGGGTGTGTAGTAATGCCAAATGTAGCATGTTTTCATGTACTGCATATGATAAACGTGTTCTGTTGTGTACAGCTGTAGCAACTATGCATATCCAATGTGCAGTACAGTGTTGTCACAATTGTGTCTGCTGCACTGTGCATTGCATGTGATTGAGGCAGCTACTGACTTTACTGAGATGATTGAAGTCTCACAGCAAACATGCACAGCATGCATTATGCGTAGGTGTGTTACGTGTACATGGCCTACACCTCACCTATGACATGCACATTTCATTACCAATATTAAAGTGTTAACACACTCACCAGCATGTATTGTCTGCCCTGCTGTCACACCAGAGGGAGCTAGAAGAATATGACACAGTTTGTCAGTGGCCACAACTGTGGCATTGCTACTGTGAGTGTGCTAAACGACAGTGGAACAACAGTCAACAGTCACAGGTGTACGGATACTATTCCAAATATCAGTATTGCACATGTTAGGCAGCACAACTGCTAAACACACAGTACAAATCTCACATATGCATATTCTGACAATACAGGTAATGGTAGTCTACAGCTAGGGCGCATTACCTGCATGCTCCATGTCATCCTGCTGGGTGGCTCCGGCCTCCATGACGACACATGTGATGCTGTTGCTGCTGTAGGCCAGGAGCCACCACGGGTAGGAGCAGCTCCTCCACTCTGGTGAGTGGGGGATGTATGGCCACCCCACCACCTGTGGCAAGCTGTTGCCTATGGATATCAGATGCACGCTGCCGGACATGTCTAATTAAATCACTGCAGTGATGGTGTACCTGCTCATATGTCCGGTTATGCATGCCTATGTCATTTACCCAGCGAACAAGGTCTTGACACAGTGCAGTACAGTCATGCTGGTGCTGGCTGGAAATGGAAAAAAGCAGGTTATAGTGCTACACCAGGCTGTTCAGAATTTCCTGCTCTTCCGCAGCTGAATACGATGGATTACATTGATGAGCCATAACCCTGGAAGACAATTAAACGATATGTGTGAGCATGTCATGTGGCACACTTAACATTATGAAGTACAGATATCACTTAACTGCCATATATAGCATCTGTCTATCAGAGGATACACACATTCAATACCACATATCAGTGCTCAGCCCACAACTGGCTGACAGTGCCTGCAACACTCCATATAACACACCAGTATACACCAGTAGTCGGCACACTGTTTGGGATACAATGCACAACCTCACCCCGGAGGTATATATCAAGCTAATGCATGAAGAAATATGTCATCCAATGCAATGAATGTCATGTATATTTACAGTATTACCGGTAAACCACCCTAGTCTTTGATGCCATACCCCTACCTAACATATGTGCACGGTTGTTAATATAGCTGGCATACTGCTCTAACAGAGTATACATGTTGCTAGGTACACACACATACCCTGTAACACACATGCTATTGCAGGCATAGTACAGGCATCATTAAACACACATCAGACATACATACAACACACAGATGTATGCCGACACAGATGAGCATTACATGTGTACCTTATAGTACTGTGTGCCCCTACTTACAGATACCTATGCCGGTGGTATGTAATCTGTGCAGACTACAGGAAACACACAAGAAAGCGTTACCAGGGACTGTGAACATACATCATACTGTGCTGTTTAGGCCTACAGCTTCAGGTAGTACAACAGTTCGTATGTGAGCTGGAGTCACCAGCAGTACCACTTACTGAGCATACGTGTACTGCTTCAGCCTACATTGGGACACCACAGTCATACACAAGGAACTATGTCACAACATATGCCATCCTACTATGTCTGCATCCCAATAACTGACACATCTTTCTCCGGCCTCACACCTAGGACACAAACTACCATGACAGACACAACCTCACTCTAAGCTATCACACCTTTACAAACCTTGCACACAGTCACTGTCACACTCATTCCACCTCACATAGCAGGTATTGCACTGAATACATGTGTGTGTGCATTGTGTCATAGGTAGGTAATATGCTATTGGCCCTAGGGCCTACAGCAGCCTAGCCATATGCTACCCTGGCCTTTGACACACATGTAATGTGATTTCACTTGCTCCTGTCAACTGGATACACAGAGGTGACTCCCAGGGCATATTACCTATCTCCAAAACAATCATCAGGGGTATGTATGACATATGCTAATGAGGAGCCTTGTTTGTTCATGCTGGGTGGTTTAGTCCAGAGTATGGCAGATTTGTGGATAGGAACCTGTACCTCCAGCATGTGCTGTTTAGTGAGGTGACAAGGATTAGGGCCCTAGGTCATGTAGCCCAGAGGGATTATGAGGTGTTGTCATGGTGGTTGGCCAACTGCTATGGGGGTGACATACCTCTGTATGTCCAGCAGTGGTAACCTCTGGGTGGGCGGTATGCAACGCACTCTAGCTGTGGTTTGTGAGTCAGTCTGCATAGACCATGTGTTTGAGGGCAGTATTACTCTTTGTTAGGTATGTCTGTGGCCTTTCCACTTGCTGTAGTTGTCATGTGAGGTACATACCACATGGGGCATTGTGATGAGTAGAGGGGAACACCGACCTATATTTCCCTAGATGACACACCTTTTGTGATGACATGTACCACGTAGACAGATTACATTACTACTGTTGTCATTGTGATTATCAAAAGGGAGCCTACTGTCCACCTGTGTCCCGTGTACCCTTCTGACACCATCAGTGTTAGGCAGGCTACCACCTATGTGGCAGTTACTGCGTAAGGTGTTTTGGAATGGGGTATGGCACTGCGGTATCAACACTGGTGTTCAGTCCCTCACTCTCTCATATATATATATATATATATATATATATATATATATATATATATATATATATATATACACACACACATACATATATACATGTCTATCCATACCTATCCATACATATCTACATATAGCCATATATATCTATCTATATCTATATATATATCCATATATATCTAAATATATCCATATATATATCTATATATTTATACACACATACATATGTATATATACACATACATGTAAACATCCATTGCTGTACATATAGCTGCACATATAGGCACATATACTGCCCACCTTTCATGGTAGGGATGTCAATTATGCAGCAGTTGTGAGACATATGGTTATGTAATACTATTGCACAATGTTGTGCAGAATGCATTCTGCTGTTCTCAGACCATATAGCTGTAGCAGGCCTCACTGCCCGTAGCTCAGTCCCACAGCGTTTAACACCACATGCTTTCTGCAATGCCACACACTACAACCTACATACATATGTGCACATAGCAGCCTTCAACAACATACTTATGTCCAGCCTTCATTAACAGTTGCAGTATGTCCCTTGCCCTATGCAAATGTGCATGTACATATAGATACGGACTGCTGCCACATATGGATGATTCACAGTATGTAGAGTACCCCTTCAGACACATCTTTCGGATGTCACCAAATACATATCTGTTACATACCTTACCTTCGTATTCCTCACCTCAGTCTGTTGTAGGTGTTGTTTTTTTTATTTTTTATTTATTTATTTTTTTTGGTTTTGTTTCCTCTGTGTGTTGCTGTTTGTTTTCAGCATCTGTCTCCTGCCTGTTTGTGTCTGTCTCTCTCTCTCTCTCCCAGTTGTTGCAATGATATTATTGCATCTGTAGACAGCAGATACAGGCTGCTTTTCTAGGTATCTGCACATGTGCATGCGATGGCCTCTGCACCAATTGGTGCCCACCATTTAGTAACTGCATGCAGCCTGCTGTGTGGTAATTGCAGTTCTCACTGTGATTTCAGGACACTGCTATAAAATGATAGGTTAGGTAGGCGTAGCCCTTTCAGTTTTGTAAGGTGGGGACCATGCTTGTTTGCTGTGGACACTGTTGTCTCAGTCAGAAGGTTGGTATATGTCTCATATCTGAAGCTGGGTTGTAGCCAGTGAAATGCATGTTGTACTGAAACCTGACTGTTGCTTCTTCCAGCACACTCTTCTCAGTGTGCAGGTTTACTCACACCTCCTAATGCTAACACTGGATACATGGGAGTATGTACTTTCTTTTCGAATTA
The DNA here is from genome assembly GCF_019279795.1 of Protopterus annectens. Taxonomy (NCBI): domain Eukaryota; kingdom Metazoa; phylum Chordata; order Ceratodontiformes; family Protopteridae; genus Protopterus; species Protopterus annectens. Next base: position 332,834,022 of record NC_056741.1, on the reverse strand, counting down.
GAGAATTAACTGGCATACAACAGTAGTTATTGCAATGTATTCCTATGGCTTTCCTATTTTCCCTTTACATTCACTCATTGTAATGCATGTTATATTTCTTTCAGCACCAAGTTATTGTATATTTGCTGTGGTGTAGTGGTACTTCATGCAGACTGGTGAGTCCAAGGTCCTGGGTTTGAGACTGACAAGGTTTTTTATTTTGCTGCTGAGCAGTACAAGGGCCTTGTCATACAGAGTGACTAAGGCACTTTTAAGCAGTTGTAAGCGGGTTTGCGTGACGCTTAGTGATGCTAAGCTAAGCTTAGCTTAACTTATTTTATTTTAGCAATACTAAGCCAAGCTTGGCTTAGCTTATATCTTAGCAATGCTAAGCTAAGCGCACACATGCGCACACTGGTGCAAACCCGCTTACTACTGTTTACAAGTGCTCACTCCCACTAACCCCTGCACTCATTTCTTCGACAGAAAAGTAAATGGGGAGATAGGAATGTGGTGATAAAGGGCGCACAAAGAGGGGAAGACAGTAGGGAAACCAGCTTGGGATGTACAGGATGGGTGTGGAGAGGGTCCATAGCTGCCTATTTCTTTCCCAGCAACAGCTGTGCATATGCAATACATTAGGAGGGATATTTGAAACCTTCCACCCCTGAGAGAGGGGTGAGGACAACTAAGTGTGATGTACTACCAATTATGAATATCAGGCACATGCACGGTTTGTGAACTGCTACACTGTCATTAGTACATTACTCACTTCTGAACAGTTTGTGGTTTGTTTGTGTTGACATTAGCAGTCTGCTCAGGACAACTGGACATATTTCACTACTGTGTATGCCTACCTACACCCTTGGTTGTGCCTGACTACACGGGTATATAGTACCTTTGGGTAGGGGTGCAGAAGTGCAGAGTGCATTATTTATTATCGTGTGATGTTTATCTTACTGAACATGCAGAGTTGCTGTGTACCTGTAAGTCTATAAAGGCTAGTAGTCTGTCTGAGTAGCTCCCACCTGTGGACATATCCAGATGGTAGACAGAGGTCAGCCTAGTATTCTTTGACTGTGCACCACAGCAGTCTTTTCAGTAGCTGAACAATGGCATTGTCACAGGTGGTTGCTAGCAGTACATGGCTACATCCTTTGATATTTCTGTGTTGTACTTCTTCATAAGGGCATGCTTGTGGGATTCATTCTACAGCTATTTGCAGAGTGTATAACAGCAAACAAGCTGATATGCCTGTGTGTTTCTGACTCTTCCAGGCCTCAGATACTCTCACGCATATATTTGAACAGCCTCAGGGAAAGGTACATATAACTGGGATACACCTGTGATATATTTCAGACATTTTGCAGTTCAGACTTTGGGGGATTCAGAGCATATGTATTACTACATCTTTCCTGACTTGCAAGCAGTGTCTACTCTCACTTAATGACATTTGTCATTAAGTGAGATTCCCCACCTTTCTGCCTACTGTTAGTACATTTCACAGGGAGTCAGAGGGGCACAGCTAACATTTGTTTACTAATCAGGGTCATCACTGTAGAGCAGTCACTGTTGGGAGGTCTGGCCTGTGACCTATGCTAATATGCCAGGGAGTATCCTGCTCTGATACTGTGTGGGGATTGTAAGCTGCTACTGTGAACTTATTCCCTACTAGCATGGCTGATTCTCTTTTCACAGTCATGTCATGCAATTCAACAACACCTGCTGGTTAAGGCTCACAGAACAAGATTTGTGTTATGCCATTCCTATTTTCCCTTTACATTCACTCATGGTAATGCATGATATATTGCTTTCAGCACTAAGTTATTGTATATCTGCTGTGGTGTAGTGGTACTTCATGCAGACTGGTGAGTCCAAGGTCCCGGGTTTGACACTGACAAGGGTATTTTATTTTGCTGCTGAGCAGTACAAGGGCCTTGTCATACAGAGTGACTAAGGCACTTTTAAGCAGTTGTAAGCGGGTTTGTGCGACTCTTAGCAATGCTTAGCTAAGCGCACACAAGCTCACACTCATGCACCCACGCTAACTACTGCTTAAAAGTGCTTACTCCCGCTAACCCCCGCGCTAATTTCTTTTAAAGAAAAGAAAATGAGGAGATAGGAAAGTGGTGAAAAAGGGGGCACAAAGAGGGAGACAGTAGGGAAACCAGCCCGGGATGTGCAGGATGGGTGTAGGGAAGGTCCATAGCTGCCCATTTCTTTACCAGCAACAGCTGTGCATATGTTTGAAATTTCGTGTGAAATTTGAAACCTTCCATCCCTGAGAAAGGGGTGAGGACAACAAAATATGTTGTACTGCCAGTTAGAATTATCAGTTTACATGTCCAGCGGACTTGTGTGCGAACTGGGCAGCTATGTATGGGGCGTAATTTTTTTGTGGGAACAGATTGCCCTTTTTTTTATTTTTTTTTTCAGGTGAGAGTTGAATGTGAGGTAGAGGAAGTAGGTATATTTGGGGAGGTAGATTGGGGAGGTAAACAGACAAGACAAACAAGACGCATACAGGGGTGGAGTTTGACACATGGGGTGGGTGAACACAATTGACGGGGAAGGATGTATGGAAATTGCAAGCCCATGAGCCCACAGATGGTAACAGTGGAACTGAGACCCCCACCCATGGGCAGTCACCACTGCACCTTCACAGCCCCGAGGGTGGCTGCGCTGAGGGCTGTGTAGGATGGGCAGGCTCACCCGAGGGCTGTGTAGGATGGGCAGGCTCACCCGAGAGATGCGCCACTCTCGCCTCAAGCTGGCGTAGGGGATCAGCGACTGAACGCTGGATCTCCCTACAGCCCGGACCCTAGCAAAGGTGACAGGTGGCCCTCCTCCGCCCACGCTTGCATGGGGGAGACGAGCCCCATCCCCTGCAGCACTTCCACCCGAAGGTGGCACAGGACCAATGGAGGAGGGGAGCCCGGGCTGGGCATCAGAGCCGCTGGTGCCAGGTGCACTCGCCAACTGAGGAGGGACAGGTGGGTCTGCTGGGACCTGCCTTCCCATACGTTCTGTGATTAGGTGTATTTAATTACAACATAAACAGCATTCCAGATTAGTTGTAACAGCATGCAGTAATATTCCAATTAACCCAACACACCAAGGTTCCAACAGTTGAACAGCAAGCATAACACATGCATATATTGAACGACAGTGGCTATTCCAACAGCATGCAGGGATGTTTAGTAGCAACAGGCCACCATGAACGTGGTGTTTGAACAGGGCACATGCATCAACATCAATACAAATATTTATAAAACAACAATAGGACATATGTCCCAACAAATATTTAAGGTTACACATACCCACTGAGGTGTGGAATTGCATGGTTTATGCACATACGGTAGGGTGTAGAAAAAACCTCGGTTAACATCTTATAATGACCTTTTAGTCTACACTACATTCCCAGTGACTGCAAGTGCATATCCCCTACCTGTACTATTACACTTGCCACCATACATTAGGTTGTGTCATGGGTTTGGCTAGTTCAATATATGCCTGACCTATATCTGACATACTAACTGTCCAGGATGCAGATGTTACTGCTACATATTTCTTGTTTGCATTTATATTTCTTTATCTACATATCTGGGATGTTTTAACATGACATTTTCACTTCGATTTGTACAGAACCCTGCATTTCTTGACACATACTCACGTTTCTGGTGAATAATTGCATGCTACATGTGTGCCAGGTTTACTTATTCATGCCAGCCAGTAACGGACTATTGTGGACTGTATATATGTTTCACAGCTACTAGCACTTCCATCACCCACTTTATATGGGACTGCATAACTCTGGGTTGCCAGCACATTTTCAAACAGTACTGTTTGTATAATGCAAGAGTACAACATTTCAGACTCTGTGACACAGACACACACTGGGTTTTAGACCTTTATTAATGACATTGCACACTTTTCCACAGGCTCACTCCTTTATTTGTTTTAACGGTGTTTATGGCAGACATGTTCAAGACATATTATACCTTTATTAATAGGTTAAAACAATCTTTTTTCAGACTCACTCACTTATGTTATATGACAGTGCCTGCAGAGATATTATTCCAGACATATGTTACCTTTCTTAATGGGTTACTACACTCTTTTTAGGCTTGCTGATTCGTAGCACGGTCACCTGCAGCTGTAAAGTAAATGAAGGGATATTGAGACATACCTATCCGTTATACATACTCCATTATCAATTCTTACATACTGCATTCCATGGCCACATACTCAGTTGTGGGGCATTCTGCATCCCACGGGCCTCCTGTATCCACTGGTTCAGGCGGTACTGCTTTCGTCTCTTCAGGTCTGCATGGTGGTGACGGACCTGCTCACCAGTCCGAGGAGTGCCTGTGGCACTGGTGAGGTCACTAGCTAACCGGTTCCAAGCCTCTGCCTTGTACTCCGTCCCTTGGAACTGGCCCTGCAGGAGTCTTGACTCGTGATGGTGGACAAGGAGCCAAACCATGTATTTGGACTCCTCGATGCCCCAATGTTGCACTCAGAAGTGTGAAAGTACAGTTTTGTACCTACCATAAATGTAGATTTTCGAGTGCGCATACAGCTGCAGTCATCACATTTGGGTTCTCTGCCGTCAGGCGGGTCCTCGGTCGGCCGAATTCCAAAGTCTAGGTCCGGCGTCAGTTGTCGTCGCTTCTTCCCTGACGTCAGTGCGTCAGGGGTATAAAAGAGGCAGCTGACGCCATTTTCTTCAGTTTTTCTTGCCCCAGATATCAGGTGCCCCCAGAAAGGAAGGCAATACATGATGTTATGCAAACATACATAAGTAGATAAATGAAAACAGTAGTTACAAGCAAATACACCATATAGGAATACCCCAAATAGGTTGTATGTTAAAGGTGTTTGTCATAAGTTCTGTCCTAAGAGGGGATGGAGGGAGGGTAACCTGGACTGCAGCTGTATGCGCACTCAAACATCTACATTTATGGTAGGTACAAAACTGTACTATGTTCTTCGTGCATACAGCTGCAGTCATCACACTTGGGTAGAATCTCAAAGCTAAGTAAGGGTGGCTGGTACTAAGTGGAATTAGGAGGGGCTAGAATGCTCTGCAGGACTGCTGTGGCAAAGCCCGCTCTAGATTTTGAGTATAGTGGAAGGTGGTAGTGTTTGGTGAAAGTGTGCACTGAATTCCAAGTAGCTGCTTCCAGAATGTCCTTAGTAGGGACCCCCCTGAGGAAAGCTGCTGAGGTAGCTGTAGCCCTAGTGGAGTGGGATCTGATGTATACACGGCACTGATTTTCCATGAAATGAAAAACAAAAGCGTATGCAGTGGGCTATCCATTTTGAAATAGTCTGTTTGGAAATGGCCTTTCCTTGAGTACCTGTAGCATAGGACACAAAGAGCTGCTCAGATTTCCTGAATGACTTTGTTCTGTCCAAGTAATAACGAAGTTGCCTGTGAATGTCCAAGGAGTGGAGTAGCCTCTCCCCTTTGTTCTGGGGATTTGGATAAAAGGTAGATAAATGAATAGTCTGATTCAAAGCCACACTGGATACTACCTTTGGCATGAAGGTAGGGTTGCTTCGTAAGGAAACTCTGTCCTGATGGAAAATGATGAATGGTTGCACAGCCATGAGGGCCTGTAGCTCCGAAACCCTGCGTGCTGAGGTAATAGCCAGAAGCAAAGCTGTTTTCCACAACAAGTATTGTAACTCTGCTGAAGAGGCCGGCTCAAAAGGAGGTAGTGTCAGCTTCTCCAATACGAAGTTGAGGTCCCAAGCTGGAGCTGGTGGTTTCCGTGGGGGGTTTATATTTTTTGCCCCTCTGAGGAACTGCCTTAATAGAGGATGTGAGAATAAAGGAGGGTCTGTATTGTATTGTGCTGAAATTGCTGAAGCGTGGATCTTGATGGAAGAGAAGGAAAGGCCTCTGTTTAACATCTCAGCTAGGTACTGTAAAATCTGAGGTATATTTATTACCCAAGGATTCTGGCCCTTTGTTTGATTCCAGGAGCAAAATCGTTTCCATTTGGCCGAGTAGGTTTTTCTAGTAGAGGGTCTCCTGGCCTCCAAGATGACATCCTGTACCTCCTTGGAGAGGAGAGCCTGTTGACAAATTAAGGTATTTTCCATGCAGCTAAATTTAGAGTTCTGAGCTGGCTGTGAAGGATCTTGTAGTTGTGCTGTGACAACAGAAGAGGAAATTGAGGTAGGATCCATGGTGGTGAGTGTGACAGGTTCTTTAGGAGAGGATACCAGTGCTGTCATGGCCAGTCTGGAGCAATGAGAATCATTTTTGTCCTCTCTGCTCTGGTTTTTAATAGGACTTTGGTCAGTAGAGGCAGAGGCGGAAAGGCTTAGACCATCAATGCTGTCCAACTGAAAGATAGTGCGTCCACTTTCCAGGCCTGCGGATGACAGGTCCTTGAGCAGAATTTTTCCAACTGGTAATTGCTGTGGGAAGCAAATAGATCTATGTCTGACTGTCCCCATGCTTGAGTTATCTTTGAGAAGACTTGAGGATGCAACTTCCATTCGTGAGGATCTGTCATATTTCTGCTTAAGTTGTCTGCCAGAGTGTTTTCCTTCCCTGGCAGGAATTGTGCCTGTAGTTGAACTTGTAATTACAATGCTGTGTTCCACAGGGTCATAGCTTGCCTGCATAGGGGGTATGAATGCGTCCCTCCCTGTTTATGTACCACATGACTGTGGTGTTGTCCGTCCTTATCAATAGCTGGCCCGGTTGCAGTAGGTCCTTGAAATACATAAGGGCATTTTGCACAGCTAGCATCTCCTTTTGGTTGATGTGTAGGTGCATCTGTTTGTGGGACCATTTTCCCTGGATGCACTGGTCTGCCATGTGTGCTCCCCATGCGTAGTCTGAGGCGTCTGTTGTGATGACTTGCCTTGCTTGTGGTATACAGAAAGGGAGACCCGTGTTTCTTGGGCATGCTTGAGCCCACCACAAAAATTCCTTTTGAAGGCATGGAATGAGTGGTAAAATTGTTTCCAAGCTGTGCTTGTGTTGAGACCATAAGTTTTTTAGGTACCATTGTAGTTTCCTCATATGCAGCTTTGCAAATGGTATTAGTAGAATGCAAGATACCATGAACCCCAGAGCCTGCAGGATTTTCCTTGCAGTTAGCCTGGTTAAAGCTGCCATTTTGTTGAGGTATTGAGACAGTTGCCCTTGTTTGTCTGGTGTGAGGTAAGCCATCTGGGCCATTGTATTTAAGCTGGCACCCAGGAAAATTATCTGTTGAGAGGGTATTCATTTTGATTTCTTTTTGTTTACTGTGTACCCCAGGCAATTTAACAGTTTTATTACAAACGCCAGATGTTGCAATAGAATGTCCTTGCTGTCCGCTTGGATCAGGCAGTCGTCCAGATATGGGTAGATTTGCATTCCTCGTTGTCTGCAGAAAGCAATTACTGATGCCAGGCATTTCGTAAACACTCTGGGCGCAGTAGATAAGCCAAAGGGCAATGCACAGAATTGATAATGGCTTGAACCTGCAAGAAATCTGAGGTATCTTCTGCAATCTTGTCTGATAGGGACATGCAGGTATGCCTCCTTGAGGTTCAACATTACCAGCCAAGACTCCTTGCCCAGCATGGGAAGAAGCTGCTGTAATGTGAGCATCTTGAATTTTGGTACCTCTAGACATGTGTTTAGAATAGATAGGTCTAAGATGGGTCTCCAATCTTTGTCCTTCCTTGGTACCAGAAATAGTCTTGAAGAAAAACCTTGACCTTGTTCTTTTGCAGGTACCTCTTGAATTGCTTTCATATCCATGAGAGCGGAAATTTGTTTTTGTGCCTCTGCCCATTGATTTTGTGGCAGGTTTGGCATGCCCCTCATCCTTGGAAGGGTGTGAAAGTGGAATCTGTAACCTCTGTCTATAATATCCAGAATCCATTTGTCCTTTGTAACAATGTGCCAGTTTTTTGAAAATAAGGTCAGTTTTCCACCCAAAGGTGCTGCCATTATAGCTTTGTTTGGCAGGCCAAGGGGAAAGTCATTGCGTCTGTTTCTAAATGACTGTGTTCTGTCTTCTCCACCTCTTAGGGCTGGTGATTGCCATTGCCTGGCTCTGTAAGATCCTTGAGGTTGTCCTCTACCCCTTGGGCATCTGTATCTACCTCTTTGGGGTCTGTCCATGGCTGGAAAGGACCAATTTTTTGAAGGCCAGTTTCTGCTGAAGCATGGAGGCTGCACCTGCAAGAAATCTTTAACTGTTTGCATAGATTTAGCTTTTTCCTCCATTTTCTTTAGTACCTCCTCAGCTTTAACACCGAACAGTACATCTTTTTGTAGTGGTGCATCTAATAATTTTACTTTGACATGATCTGGTAAGGTTTGTTCTTTGAGCCAAGTGTGTGTACGTATGACAGACCCCGTGACAGCAGCTCTGCATGAGGCCTCTAAAGCATCAAAGTCACACTGTAAGGTATGCTTCCCCATTTGTTCTGCTCCATGCAACAAATCCTGCAACTCTTTCAAATCAGGTTGTTCTGTTTGTGTCATTTGGCCTTTCAGCTGAGATAGCAAGAACTGCTGGTACTTTAACATATGAAATTGACAGTTTAATGCCCTCATGGTTAAAGTGGCTGATGTATACACCTTTTTCCCCCACCTTTCCAATGCTCTGGAATCTCTCTCTGAAGGTAAAGGGTTTTTAGCAGTAGAGGCCTTAATTCCCTTGGGACCCTGAGAAATGGTTTCTGGGTCAGCAGAAGGGCTTTTATAAAGGAACTGGTGAGAATCAGGAACCCGGTAATATCTGTCTGGTTTAACAGGGGCAGGAGGTGGCCTATCCTGGGGAAGCAGCAGAAATTCCCTGGGCCTTTTCTTGGAATCTGAGTAATCTTGGCCTTCCCAGTGGAAGTGTTCTCTCAATGTATGTAGGGTTTCCCCAAAAGAGTAGTCCTCGAGGGGGAGACCGAGGGAATAGACTCCTCAGCATCAGAGTCTTCAAAAGGGGAATAGGCATAATCCAGATCCTCAGAAAGGCCTGAGGTAATAGATGCCTGATCTGAGGAAGGGTAGTCTTCCTCCATCCTAGGTCTTTTGTCTGAGGGGGGTTGAGAGCCCCTGATGAGTGAAATTAAATCCTCAGCCATTTTAAGCATCTGTTTTTTGGGCATGGGGGCTTGAGGACCCTGTTTTTTAATTTTCATTGGAGCTTTAGATTTAGTGAACGATTTAATAGATAAGGTGGTAGGCCTGAAAACGCCTTCAGAAATGGCAGGCCTTGCTAAACTTTCCGTTTCTCCGCCAAGAGTGGCGTTGGTATGTGCAGTGGGAATGGGGACCGAGGAACCTGCAACCTCGGGTACTGAAGTCACCGGTAATAAAGTTTCATCGGTAGTCAGGGGCTGCGTAGGCACCTCGCTGAGAACTGGAGAACCGGTAGTCGGCCTTAGCGTGGTCTCAGTACTCGGTGCAGGCCTCGGATGTCTGCCCTTATCCTTGCATTTTTTCCTAAAACTGGCGTCGGCATATCCGATGACATAATATAATTAAATGTTTTGCCAAAATAATGAAGGGCGAACTCTGCCCAGCGCTTAATAGTGCGCTTGTTAAACCTAGCACAAAAACGGCAGGCCGAGACGTCGTGTTCTGGCCCTAAGCAAGGTATACAGTAAAAGTGAAAATCCTTATGCGGGATTTGCTTCCCACAAGAAATGCAATAATTAACTTTGTCTGACATCGGTCTGAGGCAAGTAAAGTTTCCCCAACGGGGTACTTAGCTTTAAAGACGACTTCGGCTGAAATACTTTTGTAAATCTCAGGAGCTGGCCGACCGGCACTTGCGAACTGCTTCTGCTTCGGGCACTGCATGGCAAGAAAGACTGAAGAAAATGGTGTTGGCTGCTTCTTTTATACCCCTGCTGCACTGACGTCAGGAAAGAAGCGACGACAACCGACGCCGGACCTAGACTTTAGAATTCGGCCGACCGAGGACCCACCTGACAGCAGAGAACCCAAGTGTGATGACTGCAGCTGTATGCACGAAGAACATCCCTCTCCTGCACCTGCCATTCTGACTGCAAATGTGAGCTACAATCAGCTATGGTGAGTATTCCCACCTATGGGGCTTAAATATGCCTTATTTCCCGCACTTTTTTGTGATTGGCCATTTTGTAAAATTCTCGGCTGACTGCAGACCTGCTTAGTAATGGTTAAACTACCATTCGTAAGTTTATGAATGTTAATAGTGGCTGCTTCCCCTATGTTGTCATGGCTTAGTGGTTCTGTACTTTGATTATGATGCACAGGGTCCTGGGTTCGAACCTTGTCATTCTTTTATTTTAATACTGTTTAGACAGGTTAGGGGGTGTGGCTGCGTTTAAGCAACTTAGCTCTACGTTGCTCCACGGTGCCCTGGTTGGCGCGGCGCGTACGTCCGCACAAACACATTGCGCTGGGTAAAGCGCTTTTAAACTTTGGGCAACTCTATTGCGCTGGGTAAAGCACTATTAAACTGTGAGCAACTCTGTTTAGCTGGGTAAAGCGCTATTAAACTATGGGCAACTCTGTTTAGCTGGGTAAAGCGCTATTAGACTATGGGCACCTGTGTTTAGCTGGGTAAAGCATTGCTTAACAGCAGGCTATTATATATCTGGGTCCTTGAAAGATATTTAGTTTGTTCACTGATACATTGGCCATGTCACTGCTTTTAATAAAATTTTAATCATATATGTCTGGTATTTCAAATACTGATTTAAAACATAAATAAGAAGGGGAGTGGTGGGTCTCGAACCGTGAATGCCTTCTCTTTGTGCATACGCTCTACCATTATGCTATTGCAATTTGGTGTGATTTGCATAGACATTCTTTATTATGCTCTTCCATCAGAATTGCTAACTCTAGCTAAGCAATGGGCACACCCGCGCAAATACGGGCAGCTATATCGTGGATTTAAAAATATATATATATAATTATTTACTTTATATAAGTGTGATGGGGGTTTACAGTGTCAGGGAGTGTGGTGTTGGGTGCAAGTACATTTGAGCGAACTTGCTCGTGTGTTGACATTATGCTTTCTAAAACCTTGCAGGGGCATGCACATTAAGAATGCTCGGCAGTCAGACCCACCCCCTGATTTCCTACTCAGTCCGTGAAAGAGTTACGGTTGAGTCAGCATGCCCTTATGAATATTCATGGCATGCTGACGTCAAACCGTTCAACTGCAGCCTCCGAGTAAGACTTATTAAGTCTTACACGGAGGATTAGTGAATCCGGGGGAGGGAGTTATGTGCACAGTATAATATATGTCGAGAGGTGAACGTGCCTTCTATGTTTCACGAATATTTATGATACAACTGCCTTTAGTGCATTTTTAGAATAGTAAATGTAAACAGTAAACAGAGGGATGTGCCAAGGCTGGATGTTGGCATCTTTACTGACATAGGCCATAAATCATGAATTCAATGATGTGCACTTTTATCATTATTAATTTATATTGTTAAATGCTGTCTTTTTAATCAGAATTCCAGGCTGACTTTTTTTTTTACTTAAGCTTGTTAATGGTAAATTCTTCAGTAATAAAAAGTCTGGGATTTAATAGACAATTACAAAATCTTGGCTATGTCTCAAGTTGGCAAGGATAGACCAATCTCCACAGTAGTCAACTGACATACACTTCATAAACCGGTCCTAAAAACAAACACATGGGAGGCAGGATAGTGCTCCAACTTGTACCACTTAGTTTAGCTGAATGACAATCTTTCCTGAAGATTTGGAGAGCACTATAGATCTCATGCATGGAATCAGGGCTGTCGGTTAGTGTTGGGATTGCTGAATCAGAGTTAGTCAATCCATGCATGTTAAACTGTGCTGACTGACACTGCTGTATAAGGGAAAACTATTTTCCTCAAGAAATGGTGAGTTTGGAGCTGATTATAATAGCGAATAGATGTGTGTGTGTGTGTGTGTGGGGGGGGGGGGGGGTATATGACCTCTCTACATATATGTGCCTTTCAAAGAAAACTTTAGTTTCCTTCTTGTGGAATTTTCACATCAATTAAGATGGTGTTGATTTTCATTCAATGAACTGGCACTTGACCATGGTACCTTTGTAGAGTAGTTCTATAATCCTCATACACTGCCGCCTAGGGGGGCATTTGACATTTCTGTAATTCTGACAATCAGTCCCTTCCATCTTTGATACAGCAAAATTGGGGATACATAGAAACATGCATTTATCCAGAATGTTATGCACATACATAGCCAAGACAGATACTCAAACACATAACAGTAAAAGTTAAATAAATTATAAAAGCATCCTACATGCAAAGTTCATTGGGTTTCTGAACTAAGCATACCCACACATATTTTGTGTTTTATAGCTGAAATCCATTTTATTATTAGGAGGTCTAAAGGTCAAAGCTACACAAGAATTAAAATGTCCTACTTCAGGATATGAACACAATGGAGTCTATATGTAGGAGTAGGGGTCAATATGGAGATCAGGCATCCTACAGGAAGTGACACCATGAAGATAGAATTATTGGCAGATGTGTGTCAATAAAATGTAGCACTTCAGATCACGATGGAAGTGTTTTTGTATTTGAGACAGCACTTGTTCTGTCTACTGAGTTAAGTCAAAGCTTATTGGACTCCTTCCCAAAATAAAAAAAAGTTTTTAGGAAAGGGGTACTGAGGAACATGAAAATTGGGGATATTTTTCTCTCACAGAAATGTTATCAGATTATGGTTCTGGGGTACTTATGCTTACTCTCTGCATGAATACTGGGTATAGAATAATGTCCTTTCTCACTTGAGCATGAATATTTTGAATGTTAGAGCTTTGATGGGCCTAGGCTCTGAAATAATTTATATCATCAGATTTAACAAGGAATGAAACTTTTTTTTTTTTTTTTGTGTGTGGTGGCAATACTTCTCAACATCTTTGGTGAAGAATTCTGGACAAAGTCAAAAATAATGGAGGCCTGGGGACAAAGGTCCAAATTCAGGGAAAATGTTTAATTATTATTACTGTCATTTACTTTATGTATTTTATTTTACATTTGATTACTGGGAAGTCTGACTGGGTGACAAAACAGATTTTTAGCAGAGGCTCGGGGCGAACAGCTCTAATATAACAGTGAAATTTTAGTACAGTTTGACATAACTAATAAAAGTGCTTAAACATAAAAACATTGACAAAGGAAGATACAAAAGAACTTCGAAGATATAAACACAGAGAAACATATTTGTTGGGAAGGTACTTAACAGTAATGCAGTTTACTTAGGATTAATAGTGTTATACATCCTACGGGACGTTAACCACATAGGTTCATACTAGGCTATCTGCCCTGGGGCAATTATAAGCCTAGCCCGATTCTGTATGGCTTACGCCACCCCTTGATTTGAGTATATTGTGCCCCTTTTTAAGGTTTAGTTTACTGTGCCTCTGTCCAATAGTGACACGGGAGTAATCCCTGGGACAAACCTACAATCCCCCATCCACCTATCGAGATTCTTCTTGAAGAGATTCAGTGAGGTGCTCTGCCTCACATGAACTGGAATTCTATTCCAGGGCGAAGGGAGCCTCTGGGTTATGAACCTGTCCCTCCAGCAAGTTCTATTTATTTCTGTGCTGAGGTTCAAGTCCCTCGAGCATGTGGCTCTAAGGGATTTAGATTTACTGAGGTGGAGCATGTCCATTAATTCTGGATTTGACATAGCTTTGTATGTCAGGCATAGATCGTCTCGAAGTAGGCGGTATGAAACTGAGTAGAGCTGGAGTCTTTTTTAACCGAGCAGCATATGGCATCTGTTTGAGACCCTTAATCTTCTTGGTGAGATACTTTTGGGGTCTTTCTAATTGCTGCAGGTGTCGGGTAAGGTACATCCCAAAAGGGGCATTGTATTCTATGATGGGCCTGATGAGGGATGAATAAAGGGGCACGATTACCTCTCTTGATCTAGATGTGAAACCCTTTGTGATGAGGTGGGCTATGTAGAAGGTCTTTCTAACCACTTTGGCGATGTGGTTTTCAAAGGAGAGATTGCTATCAACTTGGGTCCCCAGGTCCCTAATAACTTTCTCTGTACTTAATGGGTTTCCGTCTATGTGGTAATTTGTGGGCACATTGTTTTTGCCAAAGGGTATGACTATACATTTTTTGGCATTTAGCTTTAAACCATGGCGCTGGCAGCAGTTATCTGTCTCTGTGAGACCTTTTTGAAGGATGTTTGTGTCAGCTGGTGAGTTGATTATGGCACCCAGTTTGCAGTCGTCTGCGAACTTGGTGAGCCATAGTCCTCCCATGTTTGCCTGTACGTCGGAAAAGTATATACCGAACAAGAGTGGTCCCAGGACAGAACCCTGTGGGACACCACTTGTGACCAGTTTCGAGTCGGACATGGCTCCAGCAACTCTCACTCTGTGGGTTCTGTCTTTGAGCCAGTTTGCAACCCATCTTGTGACATATGGGTTTATATTTAAGCTGGATAGCTTATCTATGATGCCCGAGTGGGGTATTGTGTCAAATGCCTTTGCAAGGTCCAGATAGGCTGTGTGGACTACCTTCCCTTCATCTTTGGCTTTGGTGACTGTTTCGAAGAAGTCAACCAGGTTCAAAAGGCAGGATCTGCCCTTGACAAAGCCGAACTGGGTAGGATCTAGTGTCTGTAGGTTCCCAATGTCTTTGTTTATGAGCTCCATGATGATCCTCTCCATAGCCTTGCAGACTAAGCTAGTCAGGCTTATGGAGCGATAGTTTCCATTGTCCGTAGAGGCTCCACCTTTGTGGAGTGGGACCACTGTTGCTGTACGCCATTCTGTGGGCACATATCCTGTAGTGAGGCTGAGATTGTATAGCTGTTTTATTTGAGGGATTAGTTCCTCTTGGAGTTCATGTAGGACGCAACCTGGGACGCCACCTGGTCCCATGGAAGCAGTGTTTTTTGCTTTGGAGAGGGCAGCCTTCACCTGAGCATCAGAGATGTTTGGAAGGCAACCCTCTGCCGGGATAGATACTTGCTCTTTTGGGGGGGGGGAGTTTGCACTGAACCTGTCTGCCAGGATATTGGCGATGTCTGTGGGTTCAGTGTATTTTTTGTCGTTTAGAATAAACTCAGAACAAGTCTGGAAGTTGCATCCCAGGTTTCTAACATAACTGAAAAAAGCCTTATGATTGTCTTTGGTGCCCTGTGCAATTTTTCTCTCGAAGCTGGCCTTGGAGGATTTTATGAGGGATCGTAATTTTTTGCTAGTACTGATCATAGATGCCTTCCCTATTAGGGATTTTGCTCTATCATGTAGTAGCTTCCTCCTTCTGTTGTACAGTTTATTAATGGCAGGGGTCCACCAGACTGGACGCCTGCCTTTGGATGATTGGGTCTTGGTTTTGTTTGGGATAGCATGATCCATGCATTCCTGGAGATGTCCATAGAATGCGTTTATATAGGATTCTGCAGTTTGGGCCGTAGTTTCCACTGGCCCTGGGGCCTTGAAGGATTCCACTTCGATTTTGAGAAGTGAGAAGTTCGCTTTTGAGAAGTTTTTCACTGTGGTTTTCTGGGCTGGGGGTGGGGTCGGGATGTGGACATCCAGTGAAATTAATTTATGGTCTGATCTTACCAATGAGGGATATACTTCTGGTGTGGAGCATAGAGTCCCCATGTTGGTAATGATCAGGTCTAGTATGTTGTCCCCTCTTGTGGGAGTGGTGACTAGTTGTTCCATAGCATTTGAGTTTATAATTTCCATTTACATAGGTAATAGTATACGTCCTGAGAAGAGTTACAAGTCTTTATGAGTATAGGTAAACCTTCCTGTCCAAACTATCAGAGAAAAGGAAGATAATAGTGGTTGAATGGGCAGTTGTATGAGCCCATGTATTAGCTTGGTAATGCGTAGCAGCATAACAAGTTTGTACTGTAATATACTTTGAGATAAATTTTGAAAGCTTGTGGATTTTTGAGCTGTTTGAGAGTGGTTGGGAAGGTGTTCCAAAGATAGGATGCACAGTACGAGTAAAATTAGGCTCCAGTTTTGTTATAAGATTTAGAGATGGAAAGCAGCAGTTTGTCTTTGGAATGGAGGGTTTTGGTTGCATACATACCTCTCAACATCTTAGCACAAGAATGAGGGAAAAGGCCCAAAAAATAAGGGCAAATTTTAAATATCACTATTACTAACTTAGAAAGTAGCTAGAATAACAGGTTCCATTTGTAAGCATTTTCAGAAGTACATGAAGTCAAACTGAAATGCCCATCATTAAGTGAATTCAGTCCTCAATGATTTGCCAGAAAATTACAGATTTTATGAGGAACAAACCAATTATATGAGACAAAAATCTGGACAGTTAAGAGGCAAGGTTGGATGGTATAGTTGGATTAAGCCTCCGAGGGCGAGATATTTATTTGCTGGAGGGACAGATTTACCTTCCAGTGACTGCTGTGTCTTTGGAACAGGCTACCAATTCATGTGAAACAGAGGACCTCTATGACACTGTTCAAGAGGAACCTGGATAAGTGGATGGGGCACTGTAAATTCTTACTGGGGATACAGCCCACAACCCCCCTGGACATGGGCATTCATCACTAAATGCAAGCTTGGGAATTTACTAGCATTTCTATCATATTACATTAGGATGAAATGGCTAGGATTAAAATGACCTCCGGGTTGATAGCCTAGTAATCTGCTATGATAAGTTTGGCTACTGAATAGTAGGAGTGGACTGTTGTGGAGATGCTGTGGGAGTTCTATCCAACTGAGTTGTCCGAGTGTTACACAGTGATGTGTTCTATAACGGATATTTGCTGAAAATGTCACCATTTTGTTGCAACAGCCTTCTGACTTGGTTTATCTGCTCGATTGTACGTTTGTGAATAGCAGGATGGCATAAAGTAGGGCAGGTAGAAAGAAGGCCTTTGCTATAGTTTCTCTTGCTGGGTCAGTTAGATATGGTTTATTTCTATATAATAAGCCAAGCTTTTGCTGTTTTTTGATGGCAGTTTGGAAGTGAATGTCACATTTCAGGTTGTTGTCGATTATGACTAAGGGTTTAGTATATATGACCTGCTGTATTGGGTTATTAGATAAGGTGATATTAAAAGAGATTTTATTTGTACATAGTGACTTAGGGAAGAATAGCAGTATTTTGTTTTTGAGGTCTAATAATTCTGAGCTTTCTAGCCACGAATCTATAAAGGAGAAAAATTCTTGTGTTAGATCTTGCAGACTTTGAAGATTGGGGCAGTACAGATGAGCATAGAATCATCTGCCTATTGCATCAGTGTGGCTTGTTTGGCAGCAGTGTGTAGGTTATTTATAAATGTTAAAAAGGAATAGTCCTAATATAGTTTGCAGTATAACCTGCTGTAATAGGTAGGAATAAGGAGTACTATTGTCACTAGACTGCTTGATACCCATCTGTTGGGTAGCTGTGAAACCAGGAGAGGGAGGTGGAAGAGAGGTCCAGGATGGAAAGCTTTTGTAGTCGTCTGTGATGAGATACATTGTTGAATGCTTTTGACAAGTCAAGAAATAAGGAAGGCACCAGCATTCTTGTTTCCTCTTTTGTCGACAGGATCAGAGAATTGAAATAAAGTGATGATGGTACTGTAGTTTGCACAGAGACCATGTCGAGTAGGGGACAGGAAACTATTAGAATATAGACAGTGTAGTAGCTGGAGAGGTACAGTTCTCCAAGATTTTAGATAATGGAGACAGAATAGCAATGGGTCGATAGTTAAAGTAGTCTGAGGATGGTCCGCCTTTATGTAGGAGACGTATATAGACTTTCTTTCCAATGGCTGTGGCATTACAGGATGAGTCTATTAATATTGCTATGAGATATGCTATGGCTTCGGCTGCTAGTTTGAAATATTCCAGTGGGATATTGTCTGTGGCTAGGCTAGTGTATTTTAGCTTTGAGAGATCTTTCTTTCCCTGTGGATATAGGGAGAGGTTTAAGTTTGAAATAGGTTTGGTTTAGATCTGTTGGTCTGAGGAGGAGTCATCGTTGATTAGTGATGCTACTGCTTGTAGGAAACATTTATTAAAGTCAGTTGCCATAGTGGCTGATGAAGTGTCTGGGAAGGGGCTAGGTTGTGAACTAACTAAGGATAAGTAGATTCTGAACAGATTTCTAAAATAAAACCAGAATAAAAACTGAGTGATAATAAACACAGCTATGTAAAATAAAGCAAAGAAGCTTTTATTGTACCTTAGTAAGCGCTTTTGCGTTGACCTCATCTCTTCGACTTTAAAAATGCACAGATTAACACTCACTATTTAAAACCCAAAGAACAAATCAGAGACTGGTTCCAATTATGTCATAACAGGCTATCCAATCAGCTGTAGAAGGTCTACTAGCAAATTAGACAATACACTATCAATATACCAATGTATAGTAAAAAAATAAGACTAATTTCTAGTATAACATAAATATATATAAAAAAAACTACTCATCACCTAGTTCTAACAGTATATATGTACTTGGTCATGGTAGGATATACAAGTTCAAAGCCATTAAATATAGTTCCATGAGACTCAAAAAAGGGAACGTCAGACCAACAGATTGCCAAAATTGAATAATAAAATAACTGATTTCTGAAATAGCCTAGGATTGTTTTGATGTATTTATTGCAGATTGTACAGTGCTGTTTTTGTCTTGTTTTATGCTATTCTGCTTTATTTCTTAGTTATCTAAATTTTAGCAGGTTTCCTTCAGTTTTAAAGGTGTCCCAAGATTTTCAGGCCTTATTTCTAGCTTTCATTAGCTATTTGGTTGTACAGGATAGCGGTGGTGCAAAATTTTGTTTTACTTGTTTTCTCCTTAGAGGAGCTTGAGTGTTTAGTAGGTTATTAAAAGTTTTGTAAAATTCTATAGTGGCCTCATCATAGTCTCAACTGCCCAGATTTCCACAGAATGCCCAGATTTTTTTACTTGATATTTTTGGTCTATCCCTCATAAAATTTGTGGTTTTCTTTTAAATCACTAATGATTGAAGTTACTAGAAAACTGCATACATTTTAGTGTTAGACTTAATATTGTTTAGAAAACACATGCTAACACAAATCCTGTTATTCTAGCAACATTCTAAGTTTATAAGAACAATATTTAAAATCTGTCCTAATTTTTTGGACCTTTGTCCCCCCATTAGTTTAGGCTTTGTCCAGCTTTGACTAAGAGGTTGAGAGGTATGGGCTTCATCTAGGGGAAGTGATTTTAACGTGTTCCAGTTATATTGCCTTAAAGGAGTACAACAGGTTTCTCTAATGTATTCCTCAACTTCACGGCCCTTTTCCTCCCTATTTACATTGTCCTCTGTAAAGCAACAACAATAAAGCATTTACAATTTTTATAATTCCCCTTACTTCTGTAACAGAAGCCTACCTTCTCATACTGTGATAGTTTCACTTACAAAATGATTCTCTCACGTTTGAATAAAGCTTGCTGGAGTCACCCAATTACTGACATCATCGAGGCCAGGCAGTGCAGGTACTTTTTTTTTTTTTTTTTTTAATCCGTTCCCTCCCCCAAAGTGACATCACCACAACCATCATCTGATTCTAACTAAAATAATAAGACCCACCATTCTGTGATGTCATGGCTCCCTTGTCCTTCCCCCAGCCTGACAGCTGTTCATTTTATTCAGTAGTAGTGTAGTAACACCGATGTTTGGAAACACAGAAATATGGTATGTATACTTGTACATTCTGCACGGCAAATGATGCTTAGGTGGTGTATCGCTTGTATACTTCTCTTGTATTTGTACCAGATACTGCTAGTGTGCAGTGCGGGAATAAAATGATTAAAACATTACCCTCGTATCAGAGGTGGCAGTGCAACATATTCATAGTGGCTTAACCTGAGAGTAGCTTTAAGCAAGCACCATGTGAAACCTGAACAAACACCTGGAATTATTCAGTGTAGCTTACACATCTTAAGTCTGAAAATGAATTCACATACTCACATGAACAGGAGTAGCTGCATATTGATGGCTAAAGGTGTATGGGCATGTCGGGTGGTTACTACACTGCAAAACTGGTATGTAATGGTGGATATATTTGGAAGGCATGAGCAAACACACCAGTATATTAAAGCCATAGCACCAATTGAACTGGAGGCTGGCAAATAGATTTAGTAAGGGATTTTGTCCATGCACAAATATTTCAACAGTGATTCTTTGCAGTGGCATCCATTATCTGATTCAAGGTAAGTTAACCTTGATGTCCTTTATTTAAAAAAAAAAAAAATCAATAAAAATTTTACTTTATTATAAGTGACTTCTGGACACAATAAAAAGGAAGGGGAAAATATAGCAATGTGGTTTGTATGTACAAATACAAATCCAGGGACACTGCAAAGGGTTTTTTTTTGCAAACCAACCAGTGGAGTAAAAACATATGAAGGCAAACACTGCATACCAACACACTTTGCACATGTAAATCTCAGTTTTTAACAAGGTGGAACCATGAAGTGATACCTTAACACAAATTAATAAAGATCTAAACTGGTTAATAGTATAAATGTTTTATTCTTTAGCTCCTTGGTGCAAGACCTTACTGGATGTGATTGCAGTCAAGTAAGGCCATGGCTATAGTGCAGCAAAAAAATGTCCCCTCTAACAAAGGAAATGCTAGAGCAAAGATTAAATTACATGAGTCAAGCACCCTGCTGAGATCTGCCAATCAATGGAATTACCAGGTCAAATTACCCTCAGTACTTTGACAGCTAGGGAAGCTAAGTGTTCTGGGGGAGGGGAGAAGTAAATGGACTGGAATTCATTGTCTCACAAATTAGTGCCATTTAAACTAAATTAGAAAAAAGGCAGCAGTAAACAACACTTTGAGTGTGTTCTATGGCATTTGCACTGTTCCTGTTTTAAGTAGTCATCCAGCAGCAGGGAATGTTACTTACACTGTTCTATTTTATTCAGTACTTTGTACGCATGCAACATCTATGAAATGACAGGAACTTTAGGCAAACTGAGGCCTGCATGATGTAACATTTTTGCGCCAAACAATGATTTCTGGGATACTGGATGGCAACCTGATTTATCCAAACCATGTCAATATGCCAGCCTCCAGGTGGTCAGAGTCTGGAATTACATATAAAAATATTTAAAATCCTGTAAATAATCCCAGAGTGCTGTTAAAGTGTAGGAAACATCATGCCATGATGTTTTAAACATGTTTTTTTAGTCTGTGGGTGCAGTACTCCTTTAATGTAGAGATCAATTTGTCTACACTGAAGTCAGAAAGGTTATAGACTGATTTATACAGGAGTTGTTTAGCGTTGCCACCCCTCCGTTTTTTTTCCGGAGTGCCCGGAAATCAGTGGGGCACTCCGGTTCTCCAGTTCTTGTAATCGGAGTCCGGAAATAGCGACGTCAGGCTCGTCAGCGCGTATTAAAAAAAAAAAAAAAACATTCCCGTGACCCGTCTTGGACTCTCGTTGATTGGCTGCTTGCTGCAGACGAGGCTCGTGCAGCAAGCAGCCAATCAACACGTAGAGTTAGTAGTCAAAGCCCGCGAAAATTTAAGAATATAAAGCGGTGCTTCAGCATAAGTTTTTACCTTTTACTTTTGTAGTACAAAGGGTGCTGCTTAAGATCTGAAATTCTTGCTTGGAGCCTTGGACATCGTCTTCAGTGGATTGCCTGCTGCCTGGAAGCCCTGCCTGCTTGGAAGCCCTGCCTGGAAGCCCTGCTGTCTGGAAGGATTGCCTTAGCCCTGCTGCTTGCCTTGCTTGCTGGAGGAGAAGTGCTGTGGACTGGGTGGTGGTGTGTTCCCCTGCTTGCTGGCCCTTTAGCTGCCTGTTCTGTTCTGCTGCTGAGAGCTTGTTTTAGTAGCCCTGCTGCTGATTTTTCTGGAGGTAAGTGGATTTTTTTTTAATGGATTAATTCTTTGGAATTAAGGTAGATTTTCAAAGATTAGTGTGACAAGGGGAATGAAATATTGCCAGCACAGCTACTAGTGAATTTTTAAATATTAAATTTATATTAATTCACTAGCTGTGCTGACACTATCTCATTCATTGATGGTGACAAGATGTGTGTAACTATCTAGATGTTCAACATGTGGTGATTAACTAGAACAGTTTCTAATCTGGTTTTGGACTTGGTTGCAGTGAATGTATAATGACTTCATGATTTGTATAAGATGCTTGGACTGTAGATCTGTCTTTCTAGTCTGTCATCACCGTGATGTTTACCTTGACCTGTGTTTCTTCCTAGGGTGTCTTTCTAGGGTGTACAGTCTTCGTAGTATAGTGAGGCTTAAATGTAGCTTTTTGTCTAGTTTGTCATCACAACTACAACTGTTTACCTTTATCTGTGTTTTCTAGGGTATACCGTCTATACCAAAGCTTAGCTCATTTGATGTTACAGTGAATATATGATTACATGATTTGTATAAGATGCTTGGACTGTAGATCTGTCTTTCTAGTCTGTCATCACCGTGATGTTTACCTTGACCTGTGTTTCTTCCTAGGGTGTCTTTCTAGGGTGTACAGTCTTCGTAGTATAGTGAGGCTTAAATGTAGCTTTTTGTCTAGTTTGTCATCACAACTGTTTACCTTTTATCTGTGTTTTCTAGGGTATACCGTCTATACCAAAGCTTAGCTCATTTGATGTTACAGTGAATATATGATTACATGATTTGTATAGGATGCTTGGACTGTAGAACTGTCTTTTCTAGTCTATCATCACCGTGATGTTTACCTTGACCTGTGTTTCTTCCTAGGGTGTCTTTCTAGGGTGTATCTTGTCAGTCCACAGTATGCCTGAACTTTCTTGCTGTGTTCAGACTCAGCTGGATAACGTTGCACTAGGTTCTACATAAAAGTAGAGGGTCTTAATTTGGTGCATTGCTGTAGTGTCTGACCCATGTGTTTTACACACAGAATGCCTTCTGTGCATATTCTGCTGTCACACCAGGTTCATGTGTAACAGCTGCAAGTCCCTCAGACAGGAGTTGCTTCTGCCTTTCATTGCTTTACCTTCACTGTAATTTTTCATGAGGAGTCTCATTTTTTTCCCTATACCAACTTGGTATTACTAGGGTGTGAAAGTCTGGAGATTCACATGTGAATGTGAACTCTGGCTAGTGGCTACTGACTGACACAGGCCCCACCAGGAACTGGTGTTGGTCACAAGTGTTTTGATTTTCTATTAATAGCTGTTTTGGTTTATTGTAGTGTTGAGCAAGGATCCTACAGGAATCATGTTCAGGAAAAGGTCAATGGATCATCAAGAAGAGGCTGAAAGCGCATCTCCTAAGAGGTTTTTCTGCAGTTATAATAAGGTGTGGGAGCAAAGCTACTCATGGGTGCGACCTGTTCCAAATGCAGATGCCATGGCACAGTGCACATCCTGTGGAACAACTTTCACTGTAAAATGGGATGGGGAAAAGGCATTGAAAAGCCATCAGAAGTCAGACAAACATCATTAAAGCCTTCAGCTCCAGAGGCAGAACCTCGTAATGACCAAGTTTATTCAGCCACGTAGTGTAACCAGTGAAGCTTCCAAAGTCACTGCAGCTGAAGTGACAGCAGTCTATCATGGAGTGAAACATGGTCACTCATATGTATCCATAGATTGTGGAGGTAAGCTGGCACCGACAGTCTTCCCTGATTCTACTTTGGCTTTGAAATTCACCTGTGGGAAGACGAAATCTGAGAGTATTGTCATGAATGTTCTTGCACCTCATTCAGAGGAGCTCCTTCTGCAGGAACTTGGCAATTCCTATTTCTCAGTGGGATCAGATGCATCCAATAAAGGGAACAGAAAAATGTTCCCTTTAGTTATTCAGTACTTTACTCACACCCATGGCACACAACAGAAACTCCTTGATTTCTATGAGGATCATAACGAAAGTTCTGAATGTATCTTTACTAGAATAAAGGACATCCTTGTGCATAAAGGACTCAAAGTACAAAACATTGATAGCTATGCTGCAGACAATGCCTCAGTCAATTATGGAAAGCACAGGTCTGTTTTTAAAAGTTTGAAATCTGAGGTGCCTCACATCATTGCAGCAAACTGTTTATGCCATGTAATACATAACTGTGCCAAGCATGCAAGCAAGGCCCTTGCAAAGTTTGATGTGGAGACTCTGGTTTTGAAAATACATAGTGAGTTTTCAGCATCTGCTAAAAAATGGCACTGTTGAAAGGCTTCTATTCTTTCCTAAACCAGGACTTTAAGGAAATAATGCAACATGTTGTAACAAGGTGGCTGTCTTTGTTCCCAGCTGTGGCAAGGCTGGTAGAATGTTGGCCTGCTATTAAAAGTTATTTTATTAGTCAAGGGCCTGAGGACTGTCACCCCTTATCTGGAAATTTGTGGAGGCCGATGAGGATGGCATCAGTGGGGATGTGTCTGAGGCAGAGTGCTACATACATTTCATGCACTACATCCTGCAGGTATTCCACAAGTCTATAGCAAAACTTGAAAGTAACACTCTCTCTGCTCCAGAGTTGTACACCGTGATGAAAAGTCTAAAAGATGAGTTGCAGAGAAGGCTAGATGACCAGTTCTTTGGTACTAAAGTTTCATCTGCCTTACAGCACTTTACTCCAGCTGTCGCACAGCAGGTCTGTAGGACCTTCTGTGATTTTTACAGTAAAGCACTTTGTTACCTACAGAAGTGGTTTGACTATGATAATAGTCCCTTTAAAGCTATGCAGGTCCTCATCCTCCAACATCCTGTAACTTGGCCAGAACTGCGTACAGTTGCAGACCTCTTCAAATTGGATGTGGACATTGAAGCACTTTACTCAGACTACTGTACTTTAACTGCTGCATTGCCAGCCCTGTTACAGATGACAGAGGCATCTGTAAGTGATCGCTGGGTGACTTTTTAGTAAAGCTCCAGACTGCAAGCCACTTTACAGACTGGTGCAGTTTGCTCTTTCAATCCCCCAGCAATAGCTTTGTGGAAAGGGTTTTTCACTTATGGGGAATGCGTGGACTGATGTAAGAAATAGAATGCTTGTGTCACTTGTGAAGGCCGAGTTGCAGGTCAAGCTAAACTTTAACATGAGTTGTTCGCAATTTTATTCATTTGTGAGAAATAACCAGCCATTACTTGAGGCTGCTAGATCAAATGCCAAATACAGCTTCAAGTATAAGCAATGATTTCTAGCAAAACTGAAGATACTTTAAACAGTTGCTTTTCTTTTACTATTGTGTGTGGTGAACCCTTAATGTACTGCTTTGAATGAACTGGTGTTTTTAATATCTAATTGTATTTCCATTTTAGTACTACCTGTGATATGAGACTTGGGCTTAGTTTTCCCATGCTTGTGTGTGTACTGTTGTATGTAGTGAACCTTTTGAAGTATTGCTAAATAAAGTTTTTTTATTTACTTTTTGACTCGTCGCACATTTTTCTACTTATTGGTAACTGTATGTGATATTAAAGACTTATGCTGAAGGGTGGAGTAAAGGGGTGTGGCTATTAAAAGGAATGGGTGTGGCTTGATTGTGCATGGGGCGGGGCTTGTTTGTCAGGAAATGGCACAGTAGAAAGGTGGCAACCCTAGAGTTGTTTTATGATATAGGTTGGAAACCTTTTAAAGCAGGGCAGTCAGACACTTAAGTTTTTGGGTAAAGTAACTGTACTAGAGAAATTACTGAGTTCTGTTGTTAATATCCAATCCACGATACAGGCCTTGGTGGTAAATTTAGTTGGGATATCTCAGATTTGAGACAACCCATATAAACTAATTGAGGTGGTAGGAATGTCAGATTTAATTAAAATTGGGTTAATACTTAGGTATCAGAGAATCACTGTCCCATACTTTATATTGGCGGATACCCAAGAGGGTATGTCTTCAGCACTGGAAACATTACTTCCTGGTGATGCATAAGGTTACACAGGGGTTAAGTTTTAATGTGTAGATAAGGATCTCTGTATTATTAAATATAGGAGGTTTGAACTAATAAGGAGCTAGCTTTTGGTTGTTTGAGTATATGATGGCAACTCCTCATATATATATATTTTATAGTCAGATCCAAGGATGCTATACCCTGGTTGGAGAATTTCTGTATCTGACATGTTAGGTTTTAACCAGGTTACTGTGATTAGTGGAAGTGGAATATCTGAATTAATGGGTGCTAGAACCTTGGATGTGGGGGGGGGGGGGCTCAACAGACTGCCTTATATTCCCTGAAATTTCCACCAGAGTAACAATTACACAAAAATATTGATATTTCTGAGGTAGCCACAAGTTCAGGCACCCGGAAAAAGATGATTTGAGTGATGAATCATCTTTTTCTGATTGCCCAAGTTCACAGTTGCCATGGAAAAGCCTATGGGAGTGTTTCAGAGGCATAATGATCAACTTTCTTCAAGAATTTTGGACAAAGCCAAACCAAAAACATCCAAAGACAACCACATAGTGAAGAAATATCTGTGGATTTTGGTGTTTTTTAAATTTTGGACAAAGACAAAAATTACGCGAAGGAATGCTCAAAACCAGGGGCAATTTTTAAACATTACTTATTCAAAGTTTTACTAGAATAGGTTTTGCACCAACAAGTATTTTCTGAACAGAAGTAGGAGTCCTTTGCATACCACTCAACTTTTGCTTAATAATTCTGGACAAAGCCAAAAATAACGAGGGAGAGAGTAAAGGACCAAAATCAGGGACAGATTTTGAAATATTGATCTTATAAACTTAGAAAGTTGCTAGAATAACACACTGTGTATTATTGTGCATTTTCTGAAGGATATGAAGTCTCAGACTCATAAATCTCATTATTTAGTGGGCATAGTCCTCGACGGTTTGCCACAAATTTGATTAAAAACAGACCAAAATTAGGAAGCAGTAACCTGGACATTCTGTGAAATTCTGGAGAGTTGGGAGGTATGATCCTGAGTGACTTACCAGAAAATCAAACATTTTACAAAGGACAGGGCAACATTTTGAGGCAAAATCAGGGATGTTCTGCAAATTTCTGGACAGTTTATTTATTGATTGTAGTTAAGTGGGTTTGTAAACTGACCCTTTTCAGATACAATCTGTGATCAACAGCAGTACAGATAATTTTCACAAGTACAATAAGACATTACATTAATGTTAATCTCCATAACTTGACACAGACCTGCATATTTATTGCCTTTTACCCACCAAGCACCAGGAGAAGCTTTGGCTCTCATATTAGCCTGTTTTAGGAAGATGGGAGTACATTTCACTGAAGCTAGACTGACTTCCAGTGTAGTAGTTATTTTGCCGTATTTAATTATTCATTAATTTTCTTATACCCACATTATGCTATTCATGATTATAAATGGGGGTAGGCAGAGATTTCCTGACAAGCTATGGGAGTAAGTCTAAAGCAGTTTAGACCCGTAGGTATTCCAAGGCCAACAAGTCTTATGACCATTCACACTTTTACAGTACTTTCACTCAGGCAGCACCTTTTTCTTTCTCCAAGAGGGCCATACCAGTAAACCCCAGAGTAAAATTTGTGGATAACCCTCCAGTCACTAGTTTATGTTTAAAGTAAGACAGTGAATCACACTGCTTAACATGTAGGGAACATTTATTCCAATGGTGTGAGAGGTACTGACTTATAAGTATGCCTCTGTACTGTGTAGTATTTATCTGTTGGTGAAGACTTAGGTTCCTGGTTCTAGTACTGGTGGAGATACTGAGAAACAGGAGGACTAGGGCAATTGGGTCTCTAATGGTGCAGCAAGCAAGACCGATCTCCCCACAAAAGCCTTTAAAACACTGAATAAAGCAATAGAGCTTCCAACATATCTTCATAGGTCAGGAACTTTAGGCCTGTCATATCTTTGGTTGGAAACTTTTAGGGTCTTGCTAATTGTTTTGATATGATTAATGAGATGCATTCCAAAGGGGGCATTATACTCAATTGTCTTGTACAATGCTGAGTACAAGGGAGTGATTAAATCTTTAGACCATACTGGTACTACTTTGGCAATTTGGTGGGCTAAATAAAAGGATTTCCTGACAACTGTTGTCATATGATAGTCAAATGAGAGGGTGCTATCAGCCCATGTATTTAGGTCTCTGACAAATTTTTCATTTTATAGTTGTGTGTTAGCTATACAGTATGATGAGGAGAGGGGTTGTCTATCAAAAATTATACTATATTTTTTAGCATTTAGTTTGACCTTATTTTTAGTACATCAAGGGTTTACTACGGAGAATTCATTCAGAAGCATTTGAGTATAACAACAGACTCCAGTTTGCAGTCATTTACAAACTTTGTTGGCCAGAGGTCTAAGCTCTCCATTTGGAGATCAGAGATGTAAATACCAAAACGGAGATGCTCCAGCACAGAGTCCTGAGGGACACCACTGGGCACTTTCATACTTACTGATGAGGCATCTGCAACTCTCACAGTGTGGACCCTGTCTTTCAGCCAGTTTGCTATCAATCGTAGCACATAGATTGATTTTTAAAGCAATTTGCTTTTGTATGATGGCAGCATGGGGAATTGTGTTAAAGCCCTTCACCAGGTCAAGACACACCTCATCATATACACTGCATGGCCACCATCTACAGCCTCTATAACCCTTTTAAAGAAGTTTACTAGGTTAACTAGTCAGGGTCTCCACTCTTCACAAAGCTAAACTGTTGGGGATCAATTCAAAAATAGTCTTGATATGACAGTTTATGAGGTTATAATATACCCCATGGTTCTGCAGATGAGACTTGTAAGGCTGATATAACTTCAGCTACCTTGGTCGGTTGTAAAGCCACCCTTATTGAGAGACATCACCACTATAGTGTGCCAGTCATCAAAGACAAAGCCAGTAACTAAACGCAAGTTAAACAGCTTGAGGAGTGTGTCTGCAAGAGCATGTTGAACACTTATGCAACCAGATATGTGATATGTAGTAATAAAGGCACAGTCAAAACAATTGTTGTATATCAAATAGTTGGCAAAACCAAACACATTGCATGTTTTTTCCCTAATACAGCTGTTACAGTATTATAAAATGTTTTATGGAGTAAAAACCTTGTTGACAAACTATATGATGTACTTGAATGAAGCAGTCTCTAGTAGTACTAAACGTTTTGAATATGGCTTTGGTGAAATGAAACTCTGAGAAAAAGAATCCATTGGCCCCTTACTGTCCACTGCTTACCCCTAATTGTGCCCCTACTTTCTCCCTATGTTGGTCTGGCAACACCATTCGCATTACTTTTTACTTTTTTCCCATACTTTGTTGTATTCTTCAGATTCTTCCTTCACTGTTTCACTACATCCTAAATGGTCAACATTAAACCAGTGGACATAACCAAATAAAGCCAGAGGTCTCAGCCCCCTCCCTTCAAAAAAGCCATTGGGTTCTAGATGCTTTTAGATGCATGTTAGAGCTTTTTTTTTTGTTTTGCAAAACTTTTGAGCCAATGGTAGGCTGATGAAAAACTGAGGCTGAAGAAAGAAATTAATTTTCACTCTGCATCCTTTCACCACTCTCTAAATGACCAATAATACAGTGTAATAACTGTGGAGGAAATAATAGAATTAAGCTGATAGTCTGGAAGCTGCTTGGGCCTCAGGAGCAATGGGATTCTAGATAGTCTGAGGTACATTTTAGAGCTTTTCCCCCAGCCTTTTGTTACAATTGTGGCATGGACAAAAATATTAAAGAAATCCAGTCTTATTTTTTTCTTTCAAAGAAGAAATAAGCTGTTCCCAAGGCTTAATGATCAAAGTTTACATAAAATAGTTCCCAATAAACTGAGAAGATACGTGCTTGAGAAGTTATATGAATCATATCTTAACATAGTGTCCATCTTCCTGCTTAAAGAAAAAAAAGATGGTCACCTTTGTATATCCCTCATTAGATTGGGATGAAAGTGAGTTAATAAATGGCCTCAGTTATATATTTCAAGTTACTAGTGTAAAACATCATGTAGCTTGCCTCTTCATTCTACCCCTAAAATATAGCTACCATCACCTGTGCACCAAACAGACTATAGTAACATTTTAACTTGTTGATCACAGATTAATTTTCACAGTATGCATCCTTAACCCTGCTTCCTAAAGTTAGACACCCATATAGGATCATAGGAGATTAATAGGCTATCGACCCGGAGGTCCTATTAAGCCTAGCCATTTCATCCTGATGTAATACCATAGAAATGCTAGTCAGTACTCAAGGTTGCATTTAGTGATGACTACCCCTGTCCAGGAGGGTTGTGGGCTCTATGGTACCCCATCCACTCTTCCAGGTTCCTTTTGAACAGTGTCATAGAGGTGCTCTGTTTCACATGAGGTGGTATCCTGTTGCAAAGATGTCACCATTGCTGGGAGATAAATCTGTCTCTCCAGCATGTTCTATTTATGTTGCAGGCCATATTTAGGTCCGTGGAATGGGTAAGCTCTAGTCCCTTTTGATTTACGGATATGCAGCAATTTCATTAGGTTTTGGTCTTGGATTGCTGTGTAGGCCAGGCATAAGTCTCCCCTAAGAAGTCTATATGATACAGAGAATAGTGACAGGGACTTCAGTTGGTCTGTGTAAGGCACATGCTGGAGCCCTTTGATCTTCTTGGTTAGAAACCTCTGAGGTCTCTCCAATTATCGCATGTGCGTAGTACGGTACGTGCCAAACAGGGCATTATACACAATTATGGGCCGAATAAGTACAGAGTATAGGGGGGTTATAACTTCTTTTTCTCTCAACATGATGCCTTTACTAATCAAGTGTGCCAAGTAGAAAGCTTTCCTTACTACAGTAGACACATGGTGGTCAAAGCTATGGTCACAGTCAACTTGTGATCCCAGGTCCCTTACCACTTTATGGGTACTTAAGAGTACTGTTGTTGATTTGATAGTGTGATGGGACATTGTTTGTACTGAAGGGAATGATGATGAATTTCATTGCATTCAGTTTGAGACCATGGCCAACATATCAGTTGCTTGTCTGCATGAGTCCCTCCTGGAGTATACTGACATAATTTGGGGATTCAATGATTGCACCTATTTTGCAGTAGTCTGCAAACTTGGTCAGCCACAACCCCTTACTACTGACCTGAATTTCTGAGAAGTATATACCAAACAGCAGGGGTGCAGCACTGACCCCTGTGGTACCCCACTTGTAGCACGTATGCTGGCTGATGCGGAGTCACCCATTTTGATACTCTGTGTCTAGTCTGCGAGCCAGTTGGCAACCCATCTTACAATGAAGGGTTTATATTCAGTTTGCCAAGTTTATTGGTAATGCCTGAATGTGGGATTGCCAGTTTGAGGTATGCTGTGTGCACAGATTTGCCCTCATCAATGGCCTTGGGTCACATTTTCAAAGAAATCCACCAGATTTAACAGGCAGGATCTTCATGAAGCCGAACTGGGTAAGATCCAGGGTTTGGAGATCACATATGTCTTTATTTACGAGGTCCGTAATACGGTTCATGACCTTACAGATGAGGCTAGTCAGGCTTATGGGTCTGTGATTCCCCAGGTCAGTTGCTAGGCCACCTTCATGGAGGGGAATAACTGTTGCTGTTCTCCATTCCACAGGAACAAAGCCTGTGGTTAGACTATGACTGAAAAGGGTACTTAGTGGTGATGCTAGTTCATGTTTTAGCCTGTTTAGAAAACAGCCTGGGATATCGTCTGGTCCCATAGAGGCTGTGTTTTTTGCCTTGGAGAAGGCATTGAAGACCTGCTCTTCAGATATGTAGGGTTGGGGGAAGTTTTTTTGTAAGTTAGGAGGGGAGAAAGAAGCGAAATTTTCACCAAACCTATCCACTATCAGGTTTGCTATCTCTGTGGGGTCAGTGTGTGTGATAGCATTGGCCACTAGTTCTGCATATGCTTGGGTCCTACTCTTTAGGTTACGTACATAGCTGTAAAAGGCCTTACGGTTATCCTTGGCTGTACTTGCTAAGTTTATCTCAAAGGAGCCCTTGGATGATTTGACAAGTTGTCTAATTTGCCTGTTTAGGCTGAGGAGAGTGCTTTTCCATTGCTGGGGCCTTGCCTTTGTATTCTTAGACAGCAACTTTTTGCATTTATTGTAAAGTTTGCTGATGCTGGATGTTCACCATGGCAGCTTGTTTTTACTTGGGCTCTGGCTTTGATTCTTTCTGGCACGGCTGAAATTATACATTTATACAAGTGATTGCTCAGGCCTTTAGTGTAAGCTTCGGTGTAGTTGCCACTTCCAGCTTGGGCTGGGACTTGAAATTCATTTATACCTTCACCTAGAAGGGTATAGTTTGCTCTGGTGAAGTTTTTTAGTCTGATTTCACCCTTTATGAGTTATTGAGTTCTGGTGTTAGTGCCACCTCAAAGGTGACTAATTTGTGGTCCATTTTAACTAATGAGGCTCCGACAGTTGCAGCAGTGCATCTATTTGACATATTGGTGAGGACTAGCTCCAGAATGTTTTTTTATCCTTGTCAGGGTATGAACAATTTGTTCCAGGGCATTTGAATTAGCAAAGTCAAGGAACTTCTGCGCTAGCGAGTTAGGGCTAGCATAGGTTTTCCAGTTGATGGTGGGATAAATGAAATCCTCCATAACCAGTGTGCTCGGTAATATTTGGGTTATCTCCAGTTTGGTCAAGAAGGCTTCATGGGCATTGCAACCCATGGAGGGGGATCTATAAATGGCTATGACATGAATGAGGGTCTTACAGACCATAACCTGGACTCTAACTAGACGGGAGGTGACTATCTCTAATATAGACTGAAACACAGCCTCCTTTGGTTTTCACACATTTGTTTTGTGGTCTAAAGGTGTGGAAGGCATTGTAGCCTTGCAAGGCCAGTATACTCTATGAAGCATTGAACTGGGTTTCTGTGACTGCACAGACATCTACATCTTCTAGTGATAAGTGCTTCCAGGGAGTGCAGTTTTTGGTTTAAGCTCCTAGCATTTAACAGCATGATTCTTATTTTGTTCTGATTAAATTTCATGTCAGTAATGTTGTTTTTCGAGACCTTGCCTAAAAATGGCACTATGGGGGAGGCAAGAGCCTTTGCCAGCAACCGAAAGCCTAGAGGTGCCAAATGGAAACTGTCTCTAGAAAAGCAGCAAGGTTTGTCAGCCATGGCTTCACAGGCTGACCGAAACTGGATACCCTTTGGATGACACCACCAACTAAGCCAGTTTACTGAAATCAATCATTTTTTTGTTTATACTTTGGCATCATTCTAAGTGACGGTAGAATGCTGCTTAAAGCTAGGGATATACCTGCCCGGGACACATGCTCAGATAACTCAATCATGTCTCTCTTCATATAGTCCAGTCAGGTACATCTCAGGTCATTCACACCAACATGAACTATGACAGAGTCATAACGGTTCTTGCTGCTGAGAGACCTGAATGCATGCATGATCTGACGAATCCTGGCATTGGACAGGCAGCTAACTGTGACTTTCTCCTTGTCCAACCTGGTGAGTGGAACATCCGTGTGTCTCACTACTGAGTCTCCAATGACAAGAAATTTTTTTTTTTTTTTTAGTGTTATGCCTTACTGGCTTGGTGGGTGAGACACTGGTGTTGCTATGTGTCATGGGTGCTGTGGGGATTGTGTTAATTGTAACAGTTTTGCGTTATGGAGGTCTCTAATATCCGATTGTGAAAAGAAAAATTATCACAGTTAAGTATTCCAGCCTCTTGTTCCTAGACAGTATACTGCCCCTACATAAACTATAATGATGCTGTGTGCATAACAGTGGAAAAGTTGATGAAATAATGACTACACTGTCACAGTCCCCACAAAAGCCACTGCGATCGTCTGTACATAATACCTCGGAGGTTTAAATGTGAGGAAAATTAGAAAAATAATGACTGCTCTTTCTCCAGCCCCAAACAAGTTACAGTGGCTTCTGTGCACACCTCTGAGATAATAATGCCACTGTTCCCAGCCCCCATCATCTACACACACACACACACACACACACACACACACACACACACACACACACACACACACACACACACACACACACACACACACACACACCCTCCTGTGCACACGTCTGAGCATGGCCAGTTGTAGAACAAGTGGTTCCAGGGCAGAAGTATTCAGTAAACCTGTCAAAACCCACTTCTGCTACCCGAGTTGTGGATACTGACATGATCTGGATGTTCTGTGATGCATTTTGTGTCTTATTTATGAATGATTCTGACTTGT
Organism: Protopterus annectens; assembly: GCF_019279795.1. Taxonomy (NCBI): domain Eukaryota; kingdom Metazoa; phylum Chordata; order Ceratodontiformes; family Protopteridae; genus Protopterus; species Protopterus annectens. Next base: position 332,799,949 of record NC_056741.1, on the reverse strand, counting down.
AGTATATGGACCACTATAATTTTGCTATTAACAAGCATGCAGTTTCCTCAAATTAAGCACCTTTCTGACATCAGAAACTAGCTTTTATTAAGTACCTCTTACTACTATTAAGCTCTAGTCGCACACCAGAGCACTAACAGCAGTCAGCAGTCACCTGGGAGACTGTTACTGCATGTGGACTTTTCTAAAGTCAGACTGAAGTGTTAAACAGTTATGAATGAAGTGCTTAACAGCGTCCCACTGCCATTCTTTGGTGCTCTCTCTCTGTGTGACAGGGGCAATTGTGTTACAGCACTACTGCACTTGTTTTTCTAACCTTTGGATACATGGCTCCTGGATCATATACCTTGCAGGTGAAATATTAGCTTCATTTGTATGTTTCTATGAAGTGTCTATGCAGTCATTCCAAATGTAACTCATATTTATACCATATACATCTTATGTCATGGATATGATTCTATTATGGCAGTAGGCAGTTAAAAATGCCCTTTTAATTACTATGTGCCCCTTTTGCCTTCCACCCCCCAGTCTTCATCAACTTCGGGCACCCCTGTCTGGATTATGGTATGACATAAAAGCATGTAGTTCTGTAACTTTGTTGTAAATATTCCTAAGGTTAATATTGATAAATTTTAGTAGAGTTACGTGAGTTGCTTGAAGCAAGGGTGTGGCACTAACATTTAAGGGGGTTATGATCGAAGCATTTGTATATGTAGGGCCTGGGTGAATGTCTCCACAGAGTTGTAATTTGGACTGTGAGATTCTATATTGCACATCTTATAAACAAAGGGCTTGTGTTTAGATCTAGGCATATCATTGTCACACTTTACTCCTCTCTCATTAGGCCAGTCATTGAATTTAATGCCCCCTTTGGTATACATCTGTTCAGACACATGCAAAAACTGGAATGCCACAGAGATATCTTTATAAAATGGTACAGGATATAAACAACATGTCCTACATGGACCAACTGAAAGCCCTATCACTGTACTCGGTATCTTGCAGACTGTTAACAGGTTAACTATGTTTGGCATATAAGGCATCCTCTGACTAGTGATGGATTTACAGCACATCAGCAAGTCCAATGACATCAGAAATGCTTTGTTCAGGGATATAAACATCTTCTGCAACATCAACAGAATGGTTTGGAGGAACAGGTATAACTCACAGAGGATACCGCTGCTGGAACATGCACATAAGTTCATTCCTGTCCATATTCAAATACATCTTGGATCTATGCATGGGAAACAGAAAATTTACCCCATGACTGTCCCCTGTACTATTAATGGACAGAGGCAGCTCCTAAATTCTTGGTTCCCCTCAAATTATCTTTGGTATTATTCCAGTTGTTGTTTTTAGGGGTAATATACAATTATCAGCCATGGACTGGCTAAAGCCAATCTGTAAACAAATGGCAGAGGTTAATCTGAGCACAAAAAGAGAAACTGGCTAGACTTAAACTGTTTCACAACTGCACTGCCTATATAAGGAAGATGAGAACTCCTGTACAGTACTAATAGCTTATATTGTATTGGATAGTATAGCATTGTGGGGAGAGTAGAGTAATTTACAGAGTGGTGGGACGGTTAGGAAACCAAAAAATCTAAGCTGTTGGGGCAAAGGATATAAAGTATTCTTCCAGCAACATCAGTCTACAGCAAAATCAAGCAGGAGATGCATCTCCCTGCATTTAGGTGATACTGACCATATTCGGCTTAAAGTAACAGATATTCACTGTATTTAGCTTACAATAACAGGCAGTGGTTTGTAGCACTTCGTATATGACATAGAGGGCTCCCTCCTGAAATGTTGTTACTCAAAATACCAAGTGCCAAAAAGCTAAAAAAAAAAAAAAAATAGATAGAAAGCACAAGAGTGAATCTCGAAAATCTCTCTTCGCCTTTAAACTTCATTTTGCAGGGGGAGGCAAGCCCACCTTGCACCACCCATATAAAGGAAAAGCCCCACATCCGTGATCTCCATACCTTGAAAAACAGGGAGTGCTCCAAGAAATGTTTCTCATACTTAGTATATTTAGTATATATGTAAGTTTGTTCTTTCAGGGCAGCTGCGGTGGTGCAGCGGTTAGCATTGCTGCCTCACAGCAAGAGGTTCTCCGGTTCGATTCTCAGCTGGGCTGCCTTCTGTGCGGAGTCTGTATGTCCTCCCTGTGGTCGCGTGGGTTTCCTCCGGGTGCTCTGGTTTCCTCCCACATCCCAAAGACATGCAGTAAGTGGATTGGATATTCTAAAATTGGCCCTAGGTGTGAGTGTGTGCATGTGTGTGCCTTCTGTGGAAGGTTGGGCATCAGGCTGGCAACTCGACACCATAAAACTCCGCTGCCAATCATGAGTGGACAGATTATCCGCTGTGGTGACCCCTAACCGGGAAAAGCCGAAAGAAGAAGAAGTTTGTTCTTTCAGCCATTAAGTCTCTATATTTCAGGATTTGCTGTAGCATGTCTGACATTTCAAGTGGTTGCCAACATATAGTCTAACTTTATAGATGTAAAAGCTGAATATTTTGACTTGCCTGTCACTTGGAAGTCTTATTTCTCTAAATCTTTTTTTTTTGTTTTCTGGGAGTCTGGGGCAACTACATGATGAGACACACATACAGGTTTTTATAGATGCAAAAGCTAAATATTTTAAATTGCTTGTCATTTGGTAGCATTGTCTCTCTAAAGTCTTTTGGTTTTCTGTATGTCTGGACTGACCATATGATGAGGCACGAGTACAGGTTTTATTTATGGATGTAAATGCTGAATATTTTGAACAACCTGCTGCTTGGCAGTCTTAAGTCTTTTTTTTGTTTTCTGGGTGTCTGTGGGTGATTGCACAATGAGGTGTGTATGGGTTCTTCTACTTTTGCGCTGATTTTGATGATGGCTGCAGGTCCTCGCAGGACTTTAGGGCTGCTTTACTACTCAAATATATGTGCAGTAATTATTTCAATTAAAAAATTAGTAACACAACAGATTTTCAGCAACATGCATTTTCTGAACAACACAAAGTATGAAACTCTAATGTCTGCCTTTATTGACTGACTGTAATATTCAGTGATTTATCAGAAAAATCAAACATTTTAAGAGGGATGGGCCAAAAATATATGGCAAAATCAGGGACATTCTGCAAAATTCTGGACAATTGAGAGGTATGGTGGTAACTCTGAAAAGAGAAAAAGCTCCATAAAAGGATTTTGGACTTTGTGACATTTCCTTAAAAAGAAAAATGAAGGTTAATTTGTTTTATGAAGTGATAATGCAGATGTCAAAGGCACTAGAGACATCTTGGAAACAGAATGCACTGCAGTAAGCCAGATTGTAAATGTATATGATAAATTACTACCCTTAGAAACCCCACAGAGACATGTAGAGAACAAGGAAAACTTCACACATTGCTTGAAGATCAGGACTGAAACCTGGATCTGTAAAATAGAGATCTTTCTAGCAAGCCACAGTCTTAACCAAAGCTGAAAACATATTACCAGATAGGTTAACAGGTTTGCATCCTACAGAAGGAAATTATTATATTCCTTAAAATACATTAATTGAGGAGAAATGGGATACTATAGGGATTAATCAAATGCAGAGGAAGGAAGATAATCTGTCTTTGTCCTTAATTCTGAATTCCTATTACGGAGTTTAAAAAACACTCAGCAATGTAAAATGAAGTGTATTCTTTGACCTCTATACAAAGATGAAATCATTAGAGGCTGACTTTGTTTGGAACCTCTTTGAAGTACAGCAAATTGCATATTTATGGACAAGGAAACAATGCCTGGTTAAGTGAAGATAAAGATTTTGAGGTGTTTTAACCCATGTGTATAAAAATGTTGACATACATACATGCATGCCTTATTATGCATATTAGAAATGCTTTTGCCTAAATCTTAAGAATGTGATGCAACATATGAAAATAGTAAATATCTATGTCCCTAATGATATCAAGGAAAGAGAACATTTTTTCAGGACATTATATTTTTCCTAAATGTATATAGTGAAAGAATATTCTTCTCTTAAATATGCAACAATATGGGCTTGTTAAAGGTAAAGATCACCTTTTCAATATTATGTTGTTCTGATGGGCAAGCAGTTTGCAAGAGTATAACTGACAAAATATCAAATGTCAATTCATGTGTAATTCAATGAGTAAAATATTAACTAAGCAACAGAACACAAGTAGGTAAGGTGAAGTTGCTTATCTGTCCCATCAGGAATTACCTATTGTGCCACATATGTCTTTGTACTGGGCACTTCCTTTTGGCTATTCTTCTAAAATGCAAAGGTGTAAATGGACTATGGATAAACAAATATGCTGATCATTACAAAATGGGTGATAGAAATACTTCAATAAAAATATTGAAATTCACCAAGATTTTCTAAAAAATAAATACACACCTAGTGCTGTAGCAATATCCTCACTTTTAATGTCAGTAAATATCCATGATACTTGGTAAAAATAGCATACATGATTACAAAATAACTCTACAGAACATAAAATGACACAATCATACCTCTTAACCTTTAGCACAAGAAATCTGGACAAAACCAAAAATGATGAGGGTACAAAGGCCCAAATGTATGGACAAATTTTAAATATTGCACTTAAAAGCTTAGAACATTGTTAAAATAGGTTTTGTGTTTGGCATACATTTTATTTTATTAAATGTTTTTGAGTATTATGAATTAATAACAAAGTATCATAACAGTATATACAGAAATTGCATAAAAATATAAAACAAATAAAACACAATAAGGTGACTACTTATATAAGAAATATAACCAGCTTAATCATTTTAATAATTTGTATTTTGTTACTGTTTAATTAATGCTCATTTATTTAACAGATTCTTGAGTTTCATCCACAAATTTAATGAAGTCATTCTAGTGGTTCTTTCCTTGACTGATAGACTCTCCAGTTGTCAAGTTTTGGTTGCAATGCTAAGGAATTCTTTCATTGGTGGAGTTGAAACACTTCTCCAATTTTTTTGTAATCACTTTCCTTGCAAATGACAAAAGACTCCAAGGAAGAGACTAATCAATTTTCTTGACACATGCAGGAATTGGGTATTAATTTCATATTAAATAAATCACTAATTCTGTTTATCAGTGAACAATACCTGTAAAAAAAAGAGTTAACATCATTCCAAAATGGTTTCATTATTATACATTCACAAATCATATGTTCCCAGTCAGCTCTAATATTCAGCCCACATCTCCAGCAACTAACTTTCTTTTTAGATTTTAATTCTAATTTATGAGGTGTAATAAAAGCTTTATGTATAAATTTCCATGAACATAATTTCCATTTTAATGACACTGTAGTTTGTGCTGAAGATGAAAGTATCATTTTTTCTCACTTTCACTAGGGTAGTAATTATTAATAGCTATAAATTATTCCCAGTAACCATTTTTACAGTAATCTGTCAGTTTTAATTACCTTATAAATTCTGGATAAAAGTTTTTTTCTGTGAAATTTTGATGTATCAAAAAATAAGTTCTATAAATGTTGGTAACTCTTAATTGAAGACTGCATAAGACTAATTCTCTTTTCCACTGAATACCAACAGTTTTGAATATCCAGCCACATTTCACTATTTAGATTAAACTTACTTGATATAAAAGTCCAGAGTATACAATTTTTCTTTATCCATTAATTGATGCCAAAACATTAAATGTTTTTCTTTAAAAGTATTCGTTGTGAATGTATTAAATGTGTTGACATTGTTTTGTGTATATGCTATACGGAATATTAAAAATAACCAGTCTTTATTTTCTGATTCTTTATACACAAAATTTCTGAAGTTAATCATTGTCATGGAGATAAAAGTTGAGTTTATCAATGGAGTTTGATATACCAATATAAAGTCTTTTAGTAACCAAAAAGGTTATTGCCAACTATTTTATTATGATGGATGTATATATATATATATATATATATATATATATATATATATATATATATTTGATGAATATTTTTAAACAAATACTTTCCTGCATGTCCTTCCATTTAGCTGAGTAATGATTTTCCTAAGAAATTCTTTTCTTTATAATGGTTGAAATAAAATATAATTCTGTATCAGGTAAACCTATTCCTCCATATGACCAACTTCTTAAATGGTGATTAAGAGCTAATCTAGGTCTGTTGAGATACCAGAGAAATAGTATTAAAATCTCAAACATTGTTTAAGAATAGGAAGAGCCAATGATTGTATTATATATAGTATTTTTGGAAATATTTTTATTATTAAAAATCTATCTTCTAATGTAAATAAAAATTTGTTCCATTAATAAGACTTCTAATTTTATCTAAACTATCACTATAACTTGTATTAATTATGTCTAATATTTTTGGTTAAAGTTGTTCCTAAATATTTTATAGTTTTGACTATATATTTAAAAACTTTTGCAATGTCAGAGATAGACTTCATACATAATTTTATTTTATCTTCATTGAATTTGAGACCCAATTTAGATTGAAATTCTTCAATAGCCTTAAAAAGGGAAACAAGAGAATTTTTTATTTTTCAATGTCAGTAAAATATCTGCAAATAAAAGAATTTTTGAATTTAAATTGTGATAAAATTGTACTCCTTTAATTTCTGATTTTGATCTTATGTAGTTTGTGAAAGGTTCTATAATCAAAGTTAATAAAAGTGGAGGCAATGGACAACCTTGCTTTGTTCCTTTGGTGATCAAAATTGATTGTGAAACATAAGAACCTATTTTTATATAGGCTAAGGATATAAAAAAATTTTATGAGCTGCTAAAAGTCTAGTGAAAAATTACATTCTTGCAAAGGTGATATAAGGTAACTCCAATTAACAGTGCCAAAGGCTCTGTTGATGTCTAGACTAAAGTTAAATTATTTTTTACATTGTTAGTATAATCAATTGTAATTTAAATCCTTTGATATTATTGTGATGACTGTGCCCTGGCCCAGCAATCAAAGAACCTCAATCCTCACCACTAACACACCAGGGAGGTCGTCTCATAGAAGAGAGGAAAGGATAGCTAATACACACAGTAAAGTACAATTTCCCTTAAGTGCACACAGAGATCAGAGTCAATCTGGGGCTGGCTGCACCCTTGCTCACCAGGCCCTCATTAAGACTCCCCACTGGCACAGCTATAGGGTCCAGGTCTCAGCCTAGCTGGGCAAGCTAAAAACCTCCAGTACCCTCTCTGTCCAACCAGTGCTTCATGTCCCTGCCAAGTAGCTGACACCACACACACACACACACACTTTGAGATAAGTATTTATACAACTTCACAGACACTCCTAGGAAAGGCTGACACAGATTCTCCAGCTGTGCCCCTTTACCCAGACCATACGGTAGTAATCCCTGCCACCACCCAGCTAATAATATCAGCTACTAAAAGGCCCTTAAAAAGGGTGTCCAATTATTACTGTGCAATATTATTATCCAATGGTAATGTGACGATTCATTCAAGGCTTATTGGAAGGGATAGACAGTAAACTCTACAAATATATAATGTACTCTAAAGCATAATTTATCTATACATAAAACAGCCAAAGGTAGAATGTTTTAAAAATATTTAATAAATAATTAAAACACAAGACAACACTACTACACCACAGGGATATCCAAGAGTTCAGAGATCACACAGAAACTTAAAATACAGTAGGACAGGTCTGATTTCAAAGAAAAATACCTAATTAATCTTTACTAGCTTTAACTATTCCTACAAGAAATCACAGTGCTAGAATCTTACATGTGAGCTTAGGCAGAGTGCCGAGTTAGATATCCAAGATCAAAATGCTCTTAGTCTCTTGTGAGAAATAATATTTAAACATTACTAACAAACATGTCTCTAAGGCCCTCCCAAATTACATAATTTTTGATACTTGGTCTGGAGTTCTCAGGCCACAAACTGTATAATACAATCTAACACCTGCTCAGAAACTTACAACAATACAAGTCATTTCACATGTATACTCTAACAGAAACCAGAGCAATAAAGCACATTCCACATATAAATTCTGGTCATAAACTTTAGCCTTAAAACAATGGGCATGAAACCTTCATCCAGACCCACTGGAGCTGAATTATAACATGAAAGGGTCACAACATGCTTCACTGGGCCAGTAGAGTGCAATGTTGTCACATATTTTGCAGTTCCACATTTCACAGTATTCTTTTACACTCAAGAAAACATGCCTGTATTTTACATTTATTTACAAATGCCAGAATTATATATCAAATTCTATTTGACTAGGCTGGCAGCCTTTGCCCATCAATCCCAAATCATCACATCTCTCCCCCCCCCCAGGGAACTCCAGCAAGTTTTTCAAGTGCCCCTTGAAGAACACTGCTTGAGAGTGTCATGTCTATCTGGGTTTACCTCACCCAATTCCCGGTGAGGAGAGCCCATCTGCATTGGCATTGCTACTCCCACTGTGGTGCTGCATTGACATATCATATGCTTGCAACCCTAGACTCCATCTTAGCAACTTGGCATTTTGCTGACTGGCTCTGTTTAACCATGTTAGAGGGTTGTGATCCGTCATCACAGTGAATTTTCTTCCATACAGATAAGGCTGTAGTTTTTGTAGTGCCTACACTATGGCTAGACATTCCTTTTCTACCACTGCATAGCATTTCTCCCTGGGTTGGAGCATACAACTGAGAAACCACTGGGTGCTCTTCTCCCTCTGAAGAAATCTGACTAAGTACAGCCCCCACCCCATAGTTTGAAGCATCCACCTGCACAACAAAGTCTTTGCTGTAGTCTGGACTGGCTAACACAGTGGGTCCTCCCAAAACTTCCTTAAGCTTCTGAAATGCCTGCTCACATGCTGGGGTCCACACTACCTTATCTGGCCTGTTCTTCCTTGTCAGGTCTGTGAGGGGAGCAGCTATGGTACTATAATTGGGAACAAACTTTCTGTAGTACCCTGCTGTCCCTAAGAATGCCCTCACCTGCTTTTTGGTAACAGGTGCAGGCCATGCCTGAATGGCTTCCACTTTGGCAGGTTCTGGCCTTATCTTACCACTCCCCACGCTATGTCCTAGGTAGGAGACCTCTGCCATGCCCACCTGACATTTGCTCGGCTTAATGGTCAACCCTGCCCTCTGTAGTCTGCCCAGCATCTCCCTGACATGCTGAAGATGCTCTTGCCAGGAATGGCTGTAGATAGGAACATCATCCATGTAGGTAAGGACAAACCCTCTTGCTCCTGCTATGATATGATCTACCAGCCTCTGGAAAGTCGCTGGGGCATTCTTCATCCCAAAGGGCATATTTGTGAACTCATACAAGCCAAAAGGAGTCACAAAGGCTGACTTCTCTCTAGCACTGGGAGTCAAGGGCACCTGCCAGTAATCCTTGGTAAGATCAATAGTTGTAAGATACTTAGCCCCACCCAGCTGCTCTAGGGCCTCATCTGTCCTAGGCATGGGCTAAGCATCTGCCTCGGTGTGACTATTTAATTTCCTGTAATCCACACAACCTGGTGCTGCCATCCTTCTTTGGTACCAGTACCTCTTCCCTCAGAGTCTGTTTGACTCTCTCAGGCACCCTATAAGGGGCCTGCCTAATAGGCCTTTGGGGTCCTGTATCCACCTGGTGCTGCTCCAGGTGGGTGCTCCCTGGTTTCCCAGTGAACATGTCCCCAAATTCCTGCAACACTGCTCGGATTTCTCGAACCTGGGTAGGAAATAGCTGCTGGGACATTGCTACCCTTCCTTTGAGGTGTCAGCCTGAGCCTCACTGAGGAGATCAGTCACAAGATCTCTCTCAGACTCCTCTTGCAATCCACTGCAGATGCTCAGCACAAGGGCCTCCCTATCATGGTAAGGTTTCATCATGTTAACATGGTACAATTTGTGCCCCTGCTGTCTGCCTAGCACTTCCACCATGTAGTTAACATCACTTACCTTTCTTCACCTTGTAGGGTCCCTTCCAAGCTGCTTCCAACTTGTTGTCTGACAGGAATGAGAACCATCACCTGCTGCCCTACAGCATACTCTCTACCTTTAGCATTCCTGTCATACCACACCTTTTTCTGTTTGGCTTCTGCCAGGTTCTCCTGGGCCAGGCCTAGGAGTTCTCCGAGCCTTGTCCTGAGGTTCAGGACATATGCCACAACAGACTCCTTGTGAGACTCACACTCACCTTCCCACTCCTCTCGAATTAAATCTAGAGGTTCCCATACAGCAACTCAAAGGGTGAAAAACATGTGGATTCCTGGGGAACCTCTCTGTAAGCAAACAACAGATGGGGCAAATATTTGTCTCACGCCCTCTTAAACTGATCTGAAAATGCCCGTAGCATGGACTTGATTGTAGAGTTTAACCATTAGTCTGGGGATGGTAGGGGGTGGTCTTCATGTACTTCACCCCACAGGACCTCCACAGACAAGCCAGCAGATCTGACATAAAATTGGCACCTCTGTCAGACAGTATTTCCTTTGGGAATCCTACCCTGCTGAAAATCTCTAGCAAAGCATTTGCCACCTTCTCTGCTTCAATGAAGGACAAAGCCACTGCCTCAGGATATTGTGTAGCATAATCTACAATCACTAGGATATACTTTTGCCCTGTGGAGCTTGAGGTACTCAGAGGACCCACAATATCCAAAGCTACCCTCCGAAATGGCTCCTCAAATCACAGGCAAAGGCATCAAAGGAGCGCTCACCTTGTCTCCTGCCTTGCCTACCTTTTGGCACTGCTCACAGGTCCTGCAGTACCCTGTTACATCTCTGGAAATTCCAGGCCAATAGAAGTTCTGCATAACATGCCTCTTTGTACGTTTTATGCCCATATGACCTGCAAAGGGCATATCATGGGCTATGACTAGAAGTGCCAGATGGTAAGCTCTAGGCACTACCAACTGCTGTACTCTCTCACCTTCTAACCCTCCCTCAGGGGTCCACTCTCTGTACAGTAACCCTTTGTTCCAGTGTACAGATTCCCCCTTCTCTTGAGAATCAGGTGCCTCCCTAGCTACCTGCCTCAGGCCTTGCAATGTAGGGTCTGAGAGCTGAACCTGTCTCAGCTCTCTCTCCTTGCAACCTTTCCCAGCTCCCCTTCCACAGGAAGTCCAGCATCCTCTGACAGTGGTGTCTCACTGTCAGCTTAGGTACTACTACTCATCTCTACCTTTGCAAGTTACCCTGTCCAAGGGAACATCAGTAACCACAAGCAGCTGTGGCTCACATTCAGTTTCACTGCTACAGCATAGCTCACTCCCTGAAGTAACCACCTCAGCAATTCTGGCTGCAAGTATGCAGTCTGTCTGGGTATCCCCCAGGCTACCAGACCCACATGCTTGTCTCCTAGCCTTACTGCATGTAACGCTGCACAAGTACATAGTACTGCCTCATCCAAATCCTTCCCTTTCAGGACCATCTACAGGATGGTAGTTCCATACCCCTGTTGTCTCAAGACAACCCACTGTTGGCATTTTGTCTTTCCCACTTACTGGCTCCCTCACCTTTGGTTCCCCACCTTGCTTCTGTGGACACCTATATGCCATGTGGCCCTACTGGTTGCATTCAAAACATTTAACCCTAGCTCCTGGATGTGTATCTGGACTAGTGGCTTCCCCTGCTACTGGTAGATTCTGTTGGGGCAGTCTGTGCTGCTCATCATGGGTTCCTTTAGTCCCATGAGTAGTATTGGGGGTGCCTTTCCTGTGCAGGGCTACCCTGCTTGCTAGGTATATGTCTCCCTTCTTCCCCAACTCCTCTGAAGTAGCACACTATCAGCTAACCAGATCCTCATGTCCTCAGGCAAAGTGCTAAGGGCTTGTTTCCTTACCAAAAGGTCTGCCAGCCCTTCAAAAGTGGTGACCCGACATCCACTCACCCAGCTATGAAAATAAGTGCTCAGTTCAACAACATATTCACATACATTTTCATCTGCCTTGCATCTATGCTCACAAAACTTTTTCCTATACATTTCAGGTGTTAGCTTAAAACATTCCAACAAGCGTCTTCTTACAGCAGTATAATCAAAACAGTCAGTGTCATGCATTTTTGCTAAAGTTACAACTTTACCATGGATTAAGGGGGGGGGGGTCAGGAATCGTACCCAGAGCCCTTGATCAACTTCATACTTTTTACATACCCACTCAAACATCTGAATGAAGCTATCAAAACTATCCCCCTCTTTAAACTGTGGAAGAAATTTACTGACCGTTTGTGCTTCTGTGGTCCAGTTACTCCCTTCCCCATTACCTCCATGACACTGGCGAAGAGTCAGCATTTCCCTCTCATGCCTCCTCTGTTCATTTTCCTCAGCTTGCAGACTCCTCATTTTCTCGGCTGCTTCTAGTTCCATACGCCTGGCCTCCAACTCAAGTCTCTCTAGCTCCAGCTGGATTTTTAAGTCCACTGCAGAAAGGTTGAGCTGTCCATTCTCCGAGGATATTGTATCTCCACTGTCAGTCTATTGTCCCCCAGGCTGCTGTTTTCTGATGCAGCTGTAACCAAGGCTGCAATCACGTCTGCTTTAGTCAGCTTTCCATGCACCAGTCCCCTAGCCTGGCACATTTGTGCCAGCTGGCTCCTTGTCAGCTTTCCATACTCCTCTGCTGACATGCTGCCTGCTCACCCTGACTAACACTAAGCTAACAAAAGAAATAAAACAACTGTGATCTGAACTCTGAGTATACACTGCATGGCTGTTTTAGAGTACAAAACACTTTCAGTGACCACTGTACATAAGCTACAGGAATTCGCTCTACCCCACACCACTACAAGCAAATTAGTATGTGAAGTAGATCCCATCACTGCCACCACTTGTGATGACCATGCCCTGGCTCAGCAATCAAGGAGCCTCAATCCTGACCACTAACACCAGAGAGGTCATCGCATAGAAGAGAGGAAAGGATAACCAATACACACAGTAAAGTACAATTTCCCTTAAGTGCACACAGATCACAGTCAGTCTGGGGATGGTTGCTCCCTTGCTCACCCGGTCGCCAATAAGACTCCCCATTGGCACAGTGATAGGATCCAGGTCTCAGCCTAGCTGGGCAAGCTAAAACCTCCAGTACCCTCTCTGTCCAACCAGTACTTCGTGTCCCTGTCAAGTAGCTGACACACCACACACACAGATAAGTATTTATACAACTTCACAGACACTCCTGGGAAAGGCTGACACAGATTCTCCAGCTGTGCCCCTTTACCCAGACCATACGCTAGTAATCCCTGCCACCACACAGCTAATATCAGCTACTAAAAGGCCCTTAAAAAGGGTGTCCAATTATTACTGTGCAATATTATTATCCAATGGTAATGTGACTATTCAGTCTAGGCTTATTGGAAGGGCTTAGACAGTAAACTCTATAAATATATAATGTACTCTAAAGCATAATTTATCTCTACATAAACCAGCCACAGGTAGAAGGTTTTAAAATATTTAATAAATAATTAAAACACAAGACAAAACTACTACACCACAGAGATATCTAAGAGTTCAGAGATCATACAGAAACTTAAAATAATGCAGTAGGACAGGTCTGATTTCAAAGAAAAATACCTAATTAATCTTTACTAGCTTTAACTATTCCTACAAGAAATCACAGTGCTAGAAATTTACATGTGAGCTTAGGCAGAGTACAGAGTTAGATATCCAAGATCAAAATGCTCTTAGTCTCTTGTGAGAAATAGTATTTAAACATTACTAACAAGCAAGTCTCTAAGACCCTCCCAAATTACATCATTTTTACACTTAGTCTGGAGTTCTCAGGCCACAAACTGCATTATTTAGCAATCTAACACCTGCTCAGAAACTTACAACAATATAAGTCATTCCACATGTATACTCTAACAGAAACCAGAGCAATAAAGCACATTCCACATCTAAATTCTAGTCATAAACGTTCACCTTAAATCAATGGGCATGAAACCTTCATCCAGACCCACTGGAGCCGAATTTTTTCTAACATGAAAGGGTCACAACATACTTCACTGGGTCAGTAGTGTGCAATGTTGTCACATATTTTGCAGTTCCACATTTCACAGTATTCTTTTACACTCAAGAAACATGCCTGTATTTTACATTTATTTACAAATGCCAGAATTATATATCAAATTCTATTCGACTATGCTGGCAGCCTTCACCCATCTCTCCCCAATCGTCACAATTATCATAGGCATTTATTTTTTTTTTTTTATAAATCCCATTTGATCATTATTGATTAGATTAGGAAGAAATTGTTGAATTATAGTTGCTAATATACATATAAATAATTTGTAAATCAACATTTAATAATGAAATTGGTCTGTAAAAGCACATTCACCTGGATCCTTATTTGATTTCAAAACTGGTAAAATAAATGTATATTTCAATGAAGGTGGAACTAATAGTAAATATTTAACTGACTGAAAAGTAAAGTAAAACATTTGTTTCAAATGACTTAAGTACCTACTTAGATAAAGTTAAAATTATTTCATGCCCAATTTTAGACCATAATGGCATAACATTCAATTTTTTTTAACTATAACAATAATATTCACATTAAAAGAATTCTGGCATATATTAAACTGAATGAATTTCAAGACTTCTTTAACAAAGATATACAAACATGTATAGAATTTAATAATGCAAAAGAAGCATCAGAAGTTTATATGTGGGGTGCCCTTAAATCCTATTTAAATGGAAACATTTAAATTGGTATTCATTAAAAAAGAAACAATGGGATAAGGAATTAACTGAATTACAAGTCAAAATTTAAAGACACACCAACTAATAATCCACAGAAAAAAGAACAGACGTCCAGATGCACTCAAAAATGCTTTTTATTGAGCTCTTTCGTCTCTCTAATGGAAACTTCCTCAGAATGAAGTACACATTACCCAACATCCCTTTTATACAATACCCAACATCCCTTTTATAACAATCACCTGTACAAATAATGAAATTTCTTAAAGCAACAATGCCATAAAATGTAAAATTATAATATAAAAGCATACCAAAATATCTATTCTAAAACACATACATTGCATACGAACGAACAAAGGAATACATAACTTCACATGCACATGTCAACACTCTTATTAAAACCTTCTTTATAGAAAAAAATGTGCTTTCAGTCTTAAAACAGAACTGATGGACACAGCACTGTTTAGTCCTGGGCTCACTGTTGCATTTGGTTTTAATTTGCCATTTCAGTTCTGCTAATTCCAGGAAGTCATTCAAGGGTCCCCCTCTTTCTCCTAGATTAATTTGTTCAATAACAACAAACTTAAAGCTATGTTCTTCATTGTCATTAATATGGACTGCTAATGCATTTTTTTCATCCTTCCTATTAATATCATAATGCTGATAAATCCTACTCCATAATGCATTTTTCATTTTGCCAATGTAGTAACAGGGAGATTTTGAGCATAGAGCCAAATACACCACGCCTTTGCTGTTACATGACATTTTCCCTTTCATAATATATGTTTCCCATAGTTAGGGATCAAAATGTCTTTCTCTTCAAGAATGTGCTGGCACTGTAAACAGTATCCACATTTAACCATACCTACACCTTTATCCGGCCCCTGTTTTTTTCTCTCCAACATGTTTTTTATACTACAATCTCTTTTGTATACAATGTTTGGGGCTGGTCCTACTAACTGTACCTGGTCTGCATCAATGCTAAAGATGTTCCAATTGTGTTGAATAATATTCTTAATATTATAAAAATACTGGTTAAACTTACACATAGCTGATTTCTTGAAGATATTACTACTAACCTGTCCTACCTCATTTTGAATACCTCCCCCTGTTCCAAGCAGGAGTGTAAAATGTCCACTCAGCCTTTTCTTTGTAACTTCTTGGAGAATGTTCCCCACATAACTCACAGGATAGCCCCTGTTTTCAGCATATCTTCCAGAATGTTCATCTGTGTGATAAACTCTTCTTGTTCGAAAATCATCCTAGCCAGTCTAACCCCCTGTCCCTTTACCAATGCCTTCTTTTGGTGTAGGTGGTGACAGCTATCAAAATGTAAAAGGCTATTTGAGAATGTGGGTTTCCGGAAGATGGTGGAGTTGAACTGTCATTTGACAGGGTCTTTTTCAATGGTTATATTTAAGTAATGGACAGAAGATTCAGTAATTGAATGTGTAAATGCTAAAAACTCAGTACTGTTGTCCAAATACTCTGAGGAAGTTTCCATTAGAGAGACAAAAGCACTCCATAAACAGAGTGGATCTGGACCTCGGTTCTTCTTTTTTCTGTGCATTACAAGTCAAAATTGATAAACTGTCAAATTGGCAATAATGTTTTATCAAACTATATTAATAAGTTACAGAATAAATATTTAGAAATACTGAACTATACAATTAAGATTAACTTAGAAAAGATTAAATTATTCAATAAATCCAAAATCTTTACGTAAAATTGCCTCTAGAGCAAAAATGATCGCATCTAATCACATTACAAAATTATATACTGAAGGTAAAAAGAAAAAAAGTCACTGCAGTTGAGGACAGTAGTGAATTTAGAACTCCTTTTATAAAAATCAATTTAGTTCAGTAATAGACTTTCAGGAAGCAATAAAAGTTTTCATTAGAAAATATACTAAAAATAAGCTTACAGATCAACAATTGAAAAAAACTGATAAGCCTATATTGATGTTTGAACTTACTAATCAAAGAAACTAAAATTTAATAAAGCTCCAGGCAGTAATGGTATAATACATGAACTTTATAAATAATGCCGAAAAATGCTTTAAATATTTTACTTTATACTTTTCAGTCAGTCAGTTAAAGATTTACTATTGGTTCCACCTTAATTGAAATGTATGTTTATTTCACCAGTTTTGAAATCAAATAAGAATCCAGTTTAATGTGCTTCCTACAGACCAATTTCATTATTAAATGTTGATAATAATGAAATTGGTCTAAAAATTCATTACAATTCTTAATATTGAGTAGATTAGTGAAATTAATTAATGCATTGGCTGTGGCTGTATTCTACACTTCCCCATAATATTAGTGTCTTTTTCATGCACGATACAATTAAAGTCTCCTGCCAAGATAAGACTTCCCTTTGAATATTGAAGAATTTGATCTATTTGAATTTTGGCTGTATTAACACCAAAATCAGGTATCCAACATATATCAACAAGAGTACAAAAAGTGAACAAGTAAAGGAGCGACCAAGGCAGCATAAATGACAGTTAAAGTCCAGTCTTAAAAATGTTTTATTATATCCAAAATATGAGGTATGTGCTTTCGCATAAATGCTTCTTCAGACCTTTAAAATGCACACAATAAAGCAAATATATATATATATTAAAAATCAATTAAAATCAACCAATCCTGAAGTCATACTGATCAACTTAACCATGTTCCTTAAAAGCACAGTACGTACCAGGACAAAAAACTAACATGTAATAAACAATAAAAAATCTAGAATGACAATCCTATAATCACATATAGAAAAACATGACAATCACAACGGGTTATTATTATTAAGCCCTTGTTGAAAAAACGTAGGATCCCTAAGTAAGCATTGTTTTATGCTGAATGTTTAGCCTTATTTTAGATGGTTCTGTTGTGATTGTCATGTTTTTGATCATCATGTCAGCCTGGGATGACATGCTCGACAAGCCACGATGCTTCGCTAGGGATGGCTTGCACCTGTCACCCCTGGGTTTTCGGATATTGGCAAAGGCTCTTGCTACCCCCATAGTGCCTTTTTTAGGCAAGGCTCAAAAGACAAACCCACCTCCATAGGTATCACAAGGGATAAGAAACTAAGAGTAATGCTACTCAACGCCAGAAGTCTAAACCTCAAGATGCACACACTCGAAACTCTCCTTAGCATGGAGAACATCGATATCTGTGCAGTAACAGAAACCTGGTTCAAGGCTCCCGAGAGCACCCCAGCACTACCAGGTTATACCTCATACCATGCTTTTCGGCCCCAAAACTTGGACCAAACCACAAAAGGAGGGAGAGTATCAATATTCGTCAAATATACCCACACCTCCAGGTTGGTGGCACAGCACGAAGCATCAGAGACTATCCATGTGCAACTAACTGTGGGTAAAACTGCCTTCCAGTTTATAGCCTGCTACAGACCACCCTCCCAAACACAGGAACCCCACTCAGCCTTCCTGAGAATACTGGAAAATATGAAGGTCTCTCCAAACACCATTATATTGGGCGACTTCAACTACCCAAACATAGACTGGGAGCATTACTCTAGCTCCAACACCCTAGCCCAAAGGTTCCTAGAATTTATAAACTCAAATGCTATGGAACAACTTGTTACCACTCCCACAAGAGGGGAAAACATACTGGACCTGATCATCACCAACATGGGGACACTATGCTCCAGACCAGAAGTGTATCCCTCACTGGTAAGATCAGACCATAAACTAATCTCACTGGATATTCACATCCCGACCCCCACCCCCTGCCCAGAAAACCACAGTGAAAAACTTCTCTAAAGCAAATTTCACACGCCTCAAAACCGAGGCGAAATCCTTCAAAGCCCCCGGGCCTGTGGAAAATCGGCCCAGACCACAGAATCCTTTATAAGCATTCTATGAACACCTTCAGGAATGCATGGATCATGCAATCCCAAATAAAACCACGACCCAATCCTCCAAAGGCAGATGTCCTGTCTGGTGGACCCCAGCCATAAACAAACTATACAATAGAAGGAGGAAGCTACTACATGATAGAGCAAAATCCCAAAAAGGGAAGGCATCTCTGATCAGTATTAGCAAAAACTACGGCACTCATAAAATCGTCTAAGGCCAGCTTGAGAGAAAAATTGCACAGGACACTTAGGATAATCACAAGGCTTTCTTTAGTTATGTTAGGAACCTGGGTGGGAATTCCCAGATATGCTCAGAATTAGTCCAAAATGACAAAAAATACACCGAGCCCACAGACATTGCCAACATCCTAGCTGACAGGTTCAGTGCAAACTTCTCCCCTCTCCCCACCAAAGGGCAAATATCTATCCCAACAGAGTGCTGCCCCCTGACATCTCAGATGCTCAGGTAAGAGCGATCGCCCTCTCCAAAGCAAAAACACAGCATCAATGGGACCAGATGGTGTCCCGGCTGCGTCCTACATGAACTCCAAGAAGAGCTAAACCCAAACATAAAACTACTGTTCAATCTTAGCCTTACTACAGGATATGTACCCAAAGAGTGGCGTGCAGCAACAGTGGTCCCTCTCCACAAAGGTGGTGCCTCAACGGATCCTGGAAACTATCGCCCCATAAGCCTGACTAGCTTGGTCTGCAAAGCTATGGAAAGGATCATCATGGACCTCATAAATAAAGATATTGGAGACCTACAGACACTGGATCCTACCCAGTTTGGCTTTGTTAAGGGCAGATCCTGCCTCTTAAACCTGGTCGATTTCTTTGAAACAGTCACCAAGGCCATTGATGAGGGAAGGTGGTCCACACAGCCTACCTGGACCTCGCAAAGCCTTCGATACAATACCCACTCGGGCATTATAGATAAGCTCACCAGCTTAAATATAAACCCTATGTCACTAGATGGGTTGCAAACTGGCTCAAGGACAGAACCCACATGGTTAGAATTGCTGGAGCCATGTCAGACTCCAAACCAGTTACAAGTGGCGTCCCACAAGGCTCAGTCCTGGGACCTCTCTTGTTCGGTATATATTTCTCGGTGGTACAGGCCAACATGGAAGGACTGTGGCTGACCAAGTTCGCAGATGACTGCAAACTGGGTGCCATAATCAACTCTCCAGCCGACACAAGCATCCTCCAAAAGGGCCTCATAGAAACAGACAACTGGTGCCAGAGCCATGGCCTCAAGCTAAGCCAAAAGTGTATAGTCATCCCTTTGGCAAAACAAAGTGCCCACAAATTACCACATAGGTGGTAATCCATTAAGTACAGAAGAAGTCATTAGGGACCTGGGGACCCAAGTTGATAACAATCTCTCATTTGACAACCACGTGGCCAAAGTGGTTAGAAAAACATTTTATATAGCCCACCTAATCATGGAGGGATTCACATCTAGATCAGGGGAGGTCATCGTATCTCTTTACTCATCCCTCATCAGGCCCATAATTGAGTACAATGCCCCTTTTCGGATGTACCTTACCAGACACCTGCAGCAACTGGAAAGACCCCAAAAGTACCTCACCAAGAGGATCAAAGGGCACAAACAGATGCCATATGCTGCCCGGTTAAAGAAACTCCAGCTCTACTCAGTGGCATACCGCCTGCTCAGAGGCGATCTGTGCCTGACGTATAAAGCCATGTCCAACCCGGAATTAATGGACATGCTGCACCTCAGAAAATCCAAATCCTATCGAGCTACGCGCTCGAGAGACTTGAACCTCAGCACTGAAATAAATAGGACATGCTGGAGGGACAGATTCATAACCCAGAGGCTCCCTTCACTCTGGAATAAAATCCCAGTCCAGGTTAGGCAGAGTCCCACATTGACTCTCTTCAAGAGGAATCTTGATGAGTGGATGGGAGATCGTAGGTTTACCCCGGCTATCACTTCTGTGTCACTGTTAGACAGAGGCACAGTATACTAACCTCAAAAAAAGGCATAGCAAAATTAATTTAAAATGGGTGGCGAAAGCCAAACACACTCTGGCTAGGCTTATAAATGCCCTAGGGCAGATAGCCTAGTATGAACCTATGAATCTATGAAATAACACAGTAAACTATGCCATAAGCAAGAATTGTTGCAATTTGAGATGAAAAAAGACATAATGCAAGAAAAAAAACTTTGTGATTAATTCTGAATGAATACATTAATATTTGTTCAATCTTATTTCCTTATGCTGAATTAATGTACATGTTTATATAGTATTCAATAAGTTGAATTATGATTGGATATTTAATAAGAATATATCAAGTTAAGAACCTAAGAAAATAATTATTGAGCTTTGGTCACCTGTTGCTGAAAATAATAAAAAGCACCAACATTGTTGCATAGCTGATTATATAAAACATTAAAATAAACTGTTAAATAAGTCAGGTAGAAGAAGCCATTGTGACAAAATAAAAAGCTTTATATTTGATGGTACTCACAAACTATCTTAAATATATGGAAAAGTTGCATATAAAAAATTGTTACAGTGTGCCAATATTCATAAAAAATAAAAGAGAGTACTGCATATAGAATCAGAAGAATAGCACATGGTATATTCTCAACAAATTTGTTTAGCTGCGGTTAAACTATTCCAGGCTCCACGAAGTCTGCACTAGAAATAAGGCAATTTAAGACCAGCACTTACTAAAACTAGCACTAGCTTGCAGCTTGCACTTCAGCCCTATACTCAGGAAGTATAAGGCTCTTTACTCATCCAATCAGCAATACAGTCCCAACCATCTATTCAGACATGTTCAAGGGACAGCTTCAGGTGTGCTCTCTGGTCCAGCTGGTGAATCTGGGCATCCTGAGGCAATGTTACAATTGCCTCATGTACACAGACAACCCCCTCCTCCTCCCAACCAACACAAACATATGTGAGAGATGCAGCTACACAGCCAAACTGGAGGCTAAGCTCTCTCAACCCACGACTGGATCAACCAGTCACAAGGAGAAGGGCAACACTAGCACCACATTACCAGACTTACATAGCCCAGCTATAGCTGCACCAAAAAACAACGCACAGAAACACGCAAAAACATACTTGGAGGCTCTAAATAAGAACCTTCCTAAACAACAGAGACCTAAGCATACACCCAAGCAACCCCCACCCCACAACAGAAACCAGGTAACACATACATCACAACGTCAGTGCGCCAAGCAAAAACAGCCCCTAAGGCTAATTAACACACCTAACACACTAGTAATCGGTGATTCTATCAGGCACGCAGACGTCCCACTCACTAGACTGAACAAGTAGAAGGTTACTGTAAGCTGCCTGTCGGGTGCCAGAATCTGCCGCATAACACATGCACTCAGATCACTCCAACAAGTACAAATATGACTCTGTCATTGTAGATGTTGGCATAAATGACCTGAGACGCACCTCCCTGGACTACATGAAAAGAGACATGGAGGAGCTCTCTGACCATGTAGCCCAGGCTGGTATGACTGAGTAGCATCTTGTCCTCACCCAAAATGATGCCAGCATATGAAGAAAAAAATAATCAGTTTCAGCAATTGGTTAAACTACTGGCGTCATTCAAAGGGGATCCAGTACTTGGCAGCCTGGGACGACATGCTCGACAAGCCACGTTGCTTCACCAGAGACAGCTTGCACCTGTCGCCCCTGGGCTTTTGAATACTGGCCAAGACTCTTGCCGCCCCAATACTGCCTTTTTTAGGCAAGGCTCAAAAGACAAACCCGCCTCCATAAACAACAATAATAAACAAAAACGGAGGGTAATGCTGCTCAATGCCAGAAGTCTAAACCTCAAAATGCACGCACTCAAGGCTCTCCTTAGTATGGAAGAAACAGATGTATGTGCAGTGAGAGAAACCTGGTTAAAGGCTCCAGAGAGCAGAGCACCCCAGCACTACCAGGCTATAACTCCTACCATACCTTTAGGTCCCAAAACCAGGACCGGAACACAAAAGGAGGGGGTGTGTCCATATTCATCAAGAACACCCACACCCCCAGGTTAATAGCACAGCACGCGGAATCTGAGATCATCCAAGTGCAATTGACAGCGGGTAAATTGACTGCTCAAGTTGCAGCTTGCTACAGATCTCCCACCTTGTCTCAGGACCCTCACGCAGCATTCCTGAGGACATTAGAAAGTATGAAGATTCTACCCAACACAATGCTACTGGGTGACTTCAACTATCCAAACATTGACTGGGAAAACTACTCAAGCTCAAATGCCCTAGCCCAATGCTTCCTTGAGTTTATAAACTCAAACGCCCTTGAACAGCTGGTCACCACTCCCACAAGAGGTGACAACATACTGGACCTGGTCATCACCAACATGGGGAACCTATGTTACACACCTTGAGGTAAACTCGTCATTGGTAAGATCAGATCACAAACTAATCACACTGGACATCCACATCCCGACCCCCCCCCCCTCCCAGTCAAGGAAATCAAGGTAAAAAACTTCTCTAAAGCCAACTTCACACTCCTCAAGACCGAGGTGGGAAGTTTCAAAGCTCCCAATCAAATGGAAAATGATGACCCATCTGCAGAATCCTTTACAAGTACAATCTATGAACACCTTCAAGAATGCATGGACCGAGCCATCCCAAGTAAAACCAAGACCAACTCCTCAAAAAAAGAGGAAGCCAGTCTGGTGGAACCCAGCCATAAATAAACTTTACAACAGAAGAAGGAAACTCCTACAAGATGGAACAAAATCCCAAAATAAGAAGGCATCTCTGATTAACATCAGTAAAAACTGCGCTCCCTCATTAAATTATCCAAGGCCAACTTCGAAAGAAAAATAGCCAATGACTAAGGATAACCACAAGGCCTTCTTTAACTATGTCAAGAGTCTAGGGGCAAACTCTCAGATATGCTCTGAGCTAGTGCATAATGGCCATAAATACACTGAACCAACAGACACTGCCAACATCCTGGCTGACAAGTTCAGTGCAAACTCCCCCCCCCCCACCAAAGTGGCTAGCACCCATCCCAGAAGAATGTGGCGCTCCAGATATCTCAGACACACAAGTAAAGACAGCCCTTGCAAAGGCCAAAAACACAGCATCAATGGGACCAGATGCTATCCCAGGTTGTGTCTTACACGAGCTTCAAATGAACTAACCCCCCCATCTCAAATCACTATTCAAACTCAGCCTCTCTACAGGCTATGTACCCAAAGAAAGGCGTACAGCAACAGTCATACTACTCCACAAAGGTGGTGCCACAACTGACCCTGGGAACTATCGCCCTATAAGCTTGACTAGCTTGGTCTGCAAAGCCATGGAACACATTATCATGGAGCTCATTAACCGGGACATTGGGAACCCCCAGACACTAGACCCCACCCAGTTTGGCTTTGTTAAAGGCAGATCTTGCCTCCTGAACTTGGTCAACTTCTTCGAAACAGTCACCAAGGCCATAAATGAAGGGAAGGTGGTCCACACAGCATATCTGGACCTTGCTAAGGCGTTGGATACCATCCCACACTCAGGAATCATAGACAAACTCACCAGCTTAAATATCAACCCCCATGTCACGAGATGGGTTGCCAACTGGCTCTCAGACAGAACCCACACGGTAAGAGTGGCAGGTGCCATGTCTGACTCTAAACCAGTCCAAGCAGAGTCCCACAGGGCTCAGTCCTGGGACCCCTCCTGTTCAGTATATATTTCTCCGAAGTACAGGCAAAGGCGGAGGGACTGTGGCTAACCAAGTTCGCAGATGACTGTAAATTGGGTGCAATAATTGACTCTCCAGCTGATACAGACATTCTGCAAAAGGGTCTCACAGAGACAAGCACCTGGTGTCAAAGACACGGCCTCAAGCTAAATGCCAAAAAATGCATAGTAATCCCATTTGGGAAAAACAAAGTACCTACAAACTACCACATAGATGGAAATCCACTAAGTACAGAAGTAATTAGGGACCTGGGTACCCAAGTAGATAGCATGCTCTCCTTTGATAACCACATAGCCAAAACGGTCAGGAAATCCTATGTGGCACACCTGATCACAAAGGGTTTCTCATCCAGATCCAAGGAGGTGATTGTGCCCCTTTACTCCTCATTCATTAGGCCCATAATAGAGTACAATGCCCCATTTGGGATGTACCTCACTAGACACCTGCAACAACTAGAAAGACCACAGAAGTACCTCACTAAGAGGATTAAGGGCCTTAAACAATTACCCTATGAAGCATGACTAAAAAAGCTCCAGCTCTTCAGTCGCTTACCGTCTGCTCAGAGGTGACCTATGCCTGACCTATAGGGCCATGTCAAACCCTGAACTAATGGACATGCTTCACCTCAAAAAAACAAGATCCCTCAGAACCACTCGTTCTAGTGACTTGAACCTATGTACAACAATAAACAAGACATGCTGGAGGGACAGATTCCTGTCCCAGCGACTCCCCTCACTCTGGAATAGAATCCCAATCCATATTCGACAGAGCTCCTCTCTGACCCTCTTCAAGAGAAATCTTGATGAGTGGATGGGTAATCGTAAGTTCTACCCTGGGATCACTTCAGGAGCCCTGTTGACAGAGGCCCAGGTTACTAATCTAATGGGGAGGCGAAAGCCATCACTCTGTGGCTAGGCTTATAAATGCCCATGGGCAGATAGCCTAGTACTTCCCTATGAACCAAATGTAGTTAATCCCAGAAGGGAGAAACTTCATTGTATTTCTTAATCTCCAGTTTATAGTTTAGTTTAAATAACTTGCATGTATAGATGAACTGCAAAGACTTATCTTTACGACATCCAAAGGAATACTTTTAAATAAAAATATGTGATTTTGTTATTAGATCCCAAATTTTATACACTAAAAAAAACTGGATTCTTTAAACCATAGGTTTAATACCTTTATGCTAGGTATTATCTGTCAGCTTTGAACTAAAATTAACCTAAATTTTAATACAACTTTCTAATTTAAACTATTTCCAATATGTAAAAGAATATACTTTTCACTATACATGAATGTCACTCATTCATATTATAAGATTATATGCAAATGAGAAGGAATCGACCATATGCATTAAGTTTTAAAACACATTGTTGTTGCAAATTAATTTAAATTCGGTGCTTTGCCCTAAGACATTAATAATTGCTATGCAGAAGCTCCACTCTCTCCTCCTAGCCATTATCACCAGATCTCAAATCCTAGCCATTATCACCAGATCTCAAATATTCATATTTCCCATTTTAAATATTATGCTATATACAACTGTCATTTTTAAACCATAAATTACTTCAGTAGTAAATGTATTTCATGCGCATCAATTTACTCAAAAGAACAGTTCTAATTTTATGTAGAGATTACTGAACAGTCTGTAATATCAAATTCCTCTTAAACACAGCAGGAAAATGAATATGGGTTGTACACGAGCAGAAACTAAAGCTTCATCAAAAAACAGCTTTTGCTCATGCTAGTGTAGTTAAGACACTCAAGGTTCCCAGACAAATGTTCACCAGCACAAACAGTATTTCAAGCTAATACACAAAGCCAGACCCCATTACCCAAATCACTCAAACTCTTGTGTGTGCTCCCCTCCCGATGAAATTCCACCAAAGACAATCAAAATCAACCCCAGCCATGTCACATATAAACTGCTCAAGATACAGGACCCCACTCAAATCAAGTCTAACTAAACTTGAGCAATCTATAACCATTCCCCCAAAGAAACAGCACTTTGTCACCCCCTCAAAAATGTATTATTTTTCTCTGAGCTGCTGCAAATTAGAAACAAGTATACCTCCACCTCTTGAAAATGTGACTGTAGAATTTCAACATTCAGAATCCAATATCTGGAAATACGTTTATTTATTGGTGCAATTCTATGCCTATCAAAAACCACACCACAGGCCCCCACTGTTGGTTAGGAATGTGCCGAAAACAAGCCTGCATATTTATTTTCATTTTTCCCCTAACAAATAACTAATTTCTCAAAACTTATAACAACCTGAAGCTACATTCATAACTGTGACTATAACCTTAACTCTATTTTTTGGGGGGGCTAGAGTTAGACATTATGCTCTTAACAGGCTCCACTTTCACCCACAGTGACTCCTTAAGACTAACCCAACCCCCGAGTCCAGGAAACCTTGCATCTAACCCTTCTCAATGTAGAACTAAGTACTGCTATGTATGAAACAGGCCTGCAGCTTCATTCACACTGTCTGTTTAAGACTAACCCAGCCCCAACTCTAACCATAGCTATAACAATGAATACAAATTAGGCTCTTGCTTATGGATATGACTGAATTAAGTGCGCATCCTTAGTCATAATACCGGTCTATGACAAACCCAGCCTTTAAAGTTCAACATAAACCTTAATCTCAGTCTTAACCGCAACAGAAACATTACTGATAACACTTATGCTTAATACAAAAATATAGCATACCATAGGAATCGGTCTAAAGTAACTCAATTTTCACTTTATAGTTACAGTATACCACACAAGTTGAGCAAGGACCCATCCAAAGTAAGTGACATTTTACTTTTTCTCCTTTTGGTTGCAGCTTCCTTAGGTGAAGAACAACTACATCCAGGGTTTCACTCTCTCTTTGTTCTCCAGAACTTCTACGGACTTTCTTTATCACCTATTCTTGTCAGAATCTTCTTCTTCTGGAATGCTTCCACTACAAAGCAGTGACTGCTATTGTTTCTCTACTGTGGATTTTTGTGCAGGCTCACATACAGATTTCACCCTCTGATACTGTTAACTGTTTTATGTTCTATAAGTACAAGCGATCTTTAGATCACCATCTAGTAGTTGTACAGATTTGTTTCACTTTGTCATACAACATTCTCCACAGTGTAGAACTACATGGGTGAGCCTTAGCACTCGAGCAAGTCACATAGCGAAATGTGGAACTTTCACATAGAAGTGAAATAGTATCCTGCTGTTGCTCTTCAAAACAGTGGTGACTTCACTTTCCATTATTTGATCAGCTCCCAAATCACAATTTTAGCCAATTAGCAAAGAGAGAAAGCAGACCAATCAGAAACAAACTTCCAGAGGAGAAATGGCCAATTAGAATATCCAGTAGACACAAGTGTGTGGTATCAGGGCAGCCCATTCAGCCACCTTGAAGCACAGGAAGAAAATGAAAATGACTTATAGTTATCCTCCATTTCCCTTGCTAAACATGGTTGTGGCTAATCACATTTATGAGTTGGAGAAATAAAAAGCAAAACAGAACTAAAGCAAGAACTGCACTATGGGAGTTATAGGGATACATGTGAGTGTGAGAGTGTGAGTTACCCTCTTAGCTCAAGAATCAGAGGCAAAGGCAAAAAAATAAGTGAGGAGAAAGCTATCAAATTAGATATAGAATTTTAATATTGTTTTTAGATTTGCTAGAATAAAAGGTTTTGCATTAGCATGCATTTTCTGAAATCAAAAAGAGGTACAAAGCCAAATCGCTGCATATAATGTAATCCAACAAGTTTAATAAACTTGTTCCATAAAACCTAACTGGATGGAATCTGTTTGAGAGAGCTTTTTTATTACAGTTCAGTTCAGGTTCCCATGGTGTTAAAAATATTCCAAGAAACAAATGGAACATTTTTAGAACTAATGACAGCAGTTTTGAACAGATGGGTTCTGAGCCACATACAGTTTATAAAACAGCCTACGATATCAACATAATATTGGAAAACATGCAAAAACAGAATAAGAACTTGAGGTAAAATAATATGGGAACTCATACATGTGGGGCCCGTCAACAATGTGCTTATATACTAGAGGTTAGCAGCTTTTGTTTAATGAATGACGGGTGTTTGAAGATTACCTTCCAGAGTGGCAATTGTGGTTCAGGAGGCACAGTTTATCTAGCTAAATGTGATTCGTAGCTGGCTTTTTATGTAGGAAAAACTGAGAGAACCCTCTGGAAGAGAATTTATTAACATTATTGTGCTATAGTGAATGCTAATTCAAAATGTCCTTTTTAAATGCTCCTTGTTTTGCCCTTCTTTTAAGAGATTCGGGTTTGGGATTCTGGACTACATTTCTCATGACCCTGGGAGTGGGGCTTGGGAGGCCATGTTAGAACATTGAGAGTTACTGTGGCAATTTAGGTTACAGGCCAATAAGAAATCAGGATTGAATGATGTCCCATCTATTATGCCAGTGTCAAAATTAAGGACAGCTAAACTTTAAAGGTTTGGGTTTTCAAACAGTAGGTTTTATGTACATTTTTGTGTCTAGTTTTTAATCAGTTTTATTTTTTTTTTCACCATTTCTTAATGTTTTAAAGCTTGATGGAATGTTTTTTGGAATGAAAACTTTAATTACTTGATTGGGTTAATTATGTAAGGTATTTAAGGAGGTTGATGTCATTTCCCCTTTTGTTTTGATTAAGTCCTTTGGTAATTGTAAAGATGTACATGTTTAAAAGATTTTACATTTGGTCTTGTTTTTTGGAAGAGGTTTATTAAAGTTGTTGGATCACATTGACTGCAGAGTTTTAGCTTTGTACCTCTTTTTGATTTCAGTTTTGTGCTGTGGGTAGATTATCGTGTTTTCTTTTGGTTTTCATGCATTTTTTGAAGAATATGAAGTCTGAAACTTAAAATGTCTATCGTTATTTAGTGACTGCAGTTCTCACTATGGGAAGAATGTCTGAAGAACAGACAAAAATGAGAAAAAAAAAATCAGGGATATTCAGCAAAATCAAGAATAGTTAAGGAAAGTTGTGCATCTATGAATGGGGAGGCAGAAATGGAAGATGTAATTTTTGCATTGTCTGTGTCTGACAGCAGTAACTTTGTTGTTGATATAATTTAAGCAGGTCTTCACTGACTGAATCAGAATAACATGTCTGAGTAGTACATTATCAATAAAGTGGATCTAATTGCTGGCCTCACTGGTGTGTGTGTGTGTGTGTGTGTGTGTGTGTGTGTGTGTGTGTGTGTGTGTGTGTTGGGTGGGGTCCTGTGTATCTGTGCCTCTGCATCTTTGTACATGTCTCTGTGTCTTGCAATTATAGTCAGTTTATTGACTATTCTTCTCAGTCTGTGACAAATTAAAAACCCATTTAGCTTCAGGTTGCTTTTGACTACTGTCAGTGCTTAATGTCTGATATTTTCTTCTCTTGGGAAGTGGACATCAAGTTCAGGTTCAGACTCCTGCTGTATTGTTAGTTCAGAACTCATTTTTGCTCCTATTCTGCATCTTAGAATTTGGATTAGCACTTTTACTGGAAGTGCCTATAGTTGTATGTTCTGATTTTTGTATTTGGTTATATGGATACACAGGTTCTGCTGTGTCACCATGTTTTGCACCACTACCAGTCATAAATGTGGCCAGCCTCTGGGTTCAAGTTAAGTTTAGTGTTTTCTTTGCTGGGATGTAGACCTTTGCAGCCTTTGTATTCTTGGCCTCACGTTCCACTTCCTTGCCTGAAAGGAAGGTTTACACTGGGTATACTGTCTCATACTGATGTTTTATACCTTAGCTTCTGAATTCTATGAAGTTTCTTTCAGAGAAATAATTCTCTTATCTTGCAATAGGGCAAAGCGGACAGTTGCTGTATTTTCTGCACTACTTGCTCTTTGGTGTTTGCGTTAAGACTTTTTTCCATAGATAATGTGTCACCACAGGTGTAAGGTCTTCATTTGAATGTCTCCTGCTACATTAGGTTTCTTGTTAGGCCTGTCTTAGGCATCTTGGACACTGTATATCTACCCCCAAGTCCTTAAGTCAGTTCTTGTGTCTCTGGGATCTGTGAATTTTGCACCACAGTAGAATCAGACTCATTAGTTTGGATTATGGCACGTAGTCTCTGAATGACTTGATGGTTTCACTATCAGGTAATGCACTGAGCACGTCCAGCTGTTTTCTCTTTTAACCACTCTCTTGTTGTGCTACTGGAATAAGTATGTCATGTTTTTGTTCTGGAGTCAGGCTTTCTTGTATATCCTCATCAGAAGAAAACAGTAGCTGCATATCTGTTTCTGCAAATTGGTCTTGATTATCTCCAAATATTTATCTTGAGGTTTGGAGGTTTACATTCACCTTTCAGAGTTCTATCTATGCAAGTTAGTTCTTCTGCTTTGCAGGACATTTGTCCTTCCTTCTGCAACACATTAATGAAGATCTAAATATTCTAAATAAAATAAAAGTACACAGCACCTTATGTTAACTTTAATTTTACAAAATCCCACCAATGTTTTGGAGAAGACACTTTGTTGATGCGCCATACAAACTTACAACTAAAGAAGTGCATAATAAAGAACTTTTTCCAGGCCACATTTAACTGTCATGAAAACACACTTATTGCCTGAGCAGGTTTCTGTACAGGCACAAAGACTGTATTCTTCAATGTATACCAGTGGTTTAGTACTAACAATTCACTGCGGAGGACTTGTTTTTTTTCTCAGGTGTCACATATACATTATCACAGAGCCCTTAATACAAATCCATTGCTGTGTAGAATTATAAAGTTCCCCAGTAATATCCGGTGCTGTATAGAGCTGCACCAGTTGTATGCGATTTTTATGCTGCACATCACTCGCTCTGTTTTCACTTCACAAAACCTGGGTGTACCCCTTCACATGGAGCATCCCCAGCTACACACATTCCCATCAGCACTGCATTTTGCAAGTAGTATAACTCTGTTTTAGGTGCAGAAAGCACTTCAATTTATAGCAGAGTATGCTTTTTACTTGCTTTAAATACAGGACAAATTCTCAAAGGAAAAACAAAATGATACGTGGTTCATGTAAGCTAGTATTAGTATATTTTTATTCTCACTGTTACAATATACCCTTCTCTGGAACTCTTTAATGCTTCTTACTGAAAGAGCAAATAATGCATGCAAGGGTTTAGCTTTCATGCATACAGACCATCTCAGCTGCCTTTATCTCCACATTCTTCATGAGGGTGTGGTAGGTAACAAGATTCTCAGTAACACTGCTGTACATTTATTTATGTGCCTGACTTCAACATTTTTTTTCTGGGTGGGTACAGACCTCTTTACTAAACTTAGGTGATTAATGCACATAAAGACATTATTTTTTATCAAATGAAATGCAACAGGCTCATAATGCTGTGTACTATTTTCTAGGTAGGTAGCAATAGCCGGGATTAAAATATGCCCAAATTCTCCACCATATGCAACCCAGCACTTATGTGTAACTTCAAATAAGGACATTCACCATCTTTCCCAAAACAGAGACCAAAAACATGTATTTTAGCAAAATATGAGAGTCGTTTATTTGAAAATAAGCAATATAAAATATGCCATCAACAGAAATTAGCTTCATTTAGCAGATTTTCAAAAGAAACTTTTTGATGAAGCTAAGTTCAGTCTAAACATACATTACCTAGCTGGTAAACACTACTTTGGCTTCCTGCTGCCTTTAGACAAGCTGAAAACAATACATTTGCTGAGGCATAACATTCTGAGCAGGTTAAATAAGGAATCACTTGAAAGATGCTCAGTTCTTACTCTTTAGTCACAACATACCATAAAGTAAAAACATACCATAAAGGTTAAATATGGACCCAGTTCAAAGTAACTCACTTATCAGTCCTTTTTTTGGTTTCAGTTTCCCAAGCTGAAAAACAATTACATTTATGATTTCACTCTCTCTTTCCCTTCTATGGGACTTAGTGTCTTTCTCATGTCACTGATTCTTGTCAGTGTCTTCATGTAGTAGCTACCTGCCACTTTCTCTACTGTGGGTTTTTATGCAGGCTGGCATGCAGCTTCCAACCTCTCACTTTCTCTGCCTGAGTAAACATAAGTGATCAGTAGATCGCCACCTAGTGGTTGTCCAATTTTGTTTTATGTGTTTCTCACAATATGTGCATATGCATATGTATACATTCTTAACTTAGGAGTTCCACTGATAATGCTATAAGCTGCTGTTAGCAAACAGACTGCAAAAAGTTGTGATAAAAAATTCTGCCATCCATCCATGTATCCAGCTGTTCCTTAAACATATCTACACTCCGACTCCTAATTTCTTGGGGAATAGCATTCTAAATCCTTGGAACAGTCTCAGTAATGAACTTTGATCTCAAACCTAATTTATAGAGATTTTACAATTCAAATTAGAGTATTTATGATAGCATCATACCATAATTCTAAATTCAACAATACTTGCCTCATGTCTTTATATACAGTAAAAGCAAGTAAGAACTGCTTTTCCCTGTAATATCTATAGTGGATAATATGCAGATGCAATCTTTGGCACGTTTTCTTACAACTCAAATTATTCACAGAAAGCATACATTTAATAAACCTCATCTGGACTTATTCTAATTTAGTCGGGTCTTACTGTAGGAAAAAAAATAAACTATTATATTCAAGCAGTGGTCTAATGTAGATTTTATAAAGTAAAGCCATTACTTAGGTCTCAAGTAGCAGGATATTTAAGAGACATCCCACTTGTTTCCAAAGTTTTGTTCTTAACAACACCCAAGTGTTTACTAGGTCTAAATCAAAAATGTCATCAACTGTAGATAAGGTTATAGCCTCAAAAACTAATGGACGCCTTAGTATTATTTTGCCAAATACATGACACAGCACATACTACTATTAATAGTTAGATTGTTACATGTGGCCCATCAGGATGCGTTTTCCAGGTAGCTATTAGCATAAGTATAGCCGCCATAGGTTGGTACTAGAATATCAGCCCTAGGGCCTATACAAGCCTAGCCAAACCATTCCCGGATATTTCTTCCCACAATATTTACCTCCCTGGACCCCTGTCTAGCAGGGCGACTGACATGATCCCCAGGGTGAATTTCCTATCTTCCATCCAATCGTCAAGGTTCCTTTTGAAGAGGGCTAAGGAGGTGCTCTGCTTGACATGTATGGGCAGTCTATTCCAGGGTATGGGGAGTCTCTGGGTCAGGAACCTATCCCTCCAGCATGTTTTGTTCATTGTGATGACAAGGTTTAGATCCCTGGAGCGCATGGCTCTTAGGGATTGGGATTTCTTTAAGTGGAGCATGCCCAACAGCTCAGGGTTTGACATGGCCTTGTATGTTAAGCAGATATCGCCTCCGAGTAGACGATATGCCACAGAGTATAGCTGGAGTTTTTTTAGACTGTCATCATAGGGCATCTGCTTTAGGCCTGTGATTCTTTTAGTGAGGTATTTCTGCGGCCTTTCCAGCTGTTGCAGAGGTCTTGTGAGGTACATACCAAATGCAGCACTGTACTCTATAATGTGTCTAATGAGGGAGGAGTACAGTGGGACAATGACCTCCTTTTCTGGATGAAAAGCCCTTAGTGATGAGGTGTGCCACATAAGATTTCCTGACTGTTGTGGCAATGTGGTTATCAAAGGCGAGACCACTGTCCACCTGTGTCCCCAAGTCCCTCATCACACTTTCGGTATTTAGTGTACTACCACCTGTGTGGTAATTCATGGGTACATGTTTTTTCCCAAAGGGGATAACTATACATTTATTGGCATTAAGCTTGAGTCCATGGCTCTGGCACCAAGCATTTGTTTCTGTAAGGCCCTTTTGTAGAATATCCACATCATTTGGGGATTCAATAATGGCTCCCAGTTTGCAGTCATCTGCCAGAGTCCCTTAGTGTTGGCCTGTACTTCAGAGAAGTAGATACCAAACAAGAGCAGTCCCAGGACTGAACTCTGAGGTACTCCACTTGTCTGGAGGTGGAGTTGGTGACTTTTACAGTCTGGGTTCTGTCAGTAAGCCAGTTGGCAACCCATAGAGTGACATAGGAATTTATGCCCAGCTTAGTAAGTTTATCTAGGATTCCAGAGTGGGTGATGGTGTCGAAGGCCTTGGTGAGGTCCAGATAGGCTGTGTGGACCACCTTACCCTCATCCACAGCTCTGGAGACTGATTCAAAGAAGTCAATCAGGTTCAGGAGACAAGATTGGCCCTTCATGAACCCAAACTGGGTGGGGTCCAGTGTTTGAAGGTTGCCAATGACTTTGTTTATAAGTTCCATGATAATGCGTTCCATGCCCTTGCAGATCAGGCTCTTCAGACTGTGGGCATGAAGCCTTGAGGCTATGATTAAACATGACACTTAGGAGAGGTGCCAGTTCATTTTGCAGTTCATGTAGTACACAGCCCGGAATGTCATCTGGATCCATGGATGCTGTATTCTTAGCTTTGGAGAGAGTGGTTTCTACCTGTGTGGCCGTGATTACTGGAATTTGGCAATCTTTTGGTACTGAGATAGGCCCTTTAGGGGATGAGAGGAGGGTGAAGTTGGCACTAAATTGATCTGCTAGGATACTGGTGACATCCTTGGGATTAGTATACTTAATGCCATTCTGTTGTAGCTCAGAGCAGATCTGAGCATTGCCTTTTAGATTCTTGACATAACTGTAGAATGCCTTGTGGCAGTCGTTGGAAACTTTGGCAATTTTATTTTCGTAACTAGCTTTGGAGGATTTTATGAGGGATCTCGGCTTCTTACTGAGGCTGGTAAGGGAGTTTTTTGCATCCTGGGATTTTCCTCTTTTCTGCAACAGTTTCTTCCTTCTGTTGTATAGTTTGTTTATGGCAGGGGACCGCCAGATTGGCTTCCTTTTTTGGAGGAGAGCGTTGTGGTTCTATTTGGGATGGCCTGATTCATACACGAGTGGATGTGCTCGTACAGTGCCTTAGTGAAGGATTCAGCAGTCAAACATTCAGCTCCCGTCTGCATGGGTGCCATGAAGTTTGTCACTTCTGACTTAAGTAGCATGAAGTTGGCTTTGGAGAAGTTTTCTTTTAGAGGTTTCCTTACTGGGGAGTGGGGGTGGAATGTGGATGTCAAGGGTGACTTGCTTATGGTCAGACCTGACCAATGAAGGGGTGACCACTGGTGTGGAGCATCTATCTCCCATGTTGGTAATGACCAGGTCTAGGATATTAGAGCCCCTGGTGGGACAATGGATTAGTTGATCCAGGGAATTGGAATTTATGAATTCCAAGAACCGATGGGAAAAGGTGTTAATGGCAGGGTAGTTGAAATCACCCAGTATTAGGGTGTTTGCTTGTATCTTAATATTTTCCAGTATGTTTAGAAAGGTGTAGCGAGAATCTTGGGGCATGGTGGGGGATCTGCAGCAAGCTACAGTTTGGACTGCAGTCTTTCCTAGTGTTAGTTACACCTGGAGAATTTCAGACGCACTGTGTTGGGCAACTAGCCTGGAGATGTGAATATCCTTGGTGAATATGGACACTCCTCCACCTTTAGTGTTTTGGTCTTGGTTTGATGGCTGAAAAGTGTGGTAAGAGTTGTAGTCTGGTATTGCAGGGGTGCTCTCTGGAGTCTTGAACTAGGTCTCAGTTACTGCACCGATATCGATGTTCTCCATTTTTTAGGAGTGCCTCGAAAGAGTGCATTTTCAGATTTAGACTTCTAGGACTGAGTAACATTATCTTCAGATTCTGCATGCTTGTATCTGTTACAGTGGTGGTTTTGTCCTTTGAACCTTGCCTAAAAAAGGCACTATAGGGATGGCAAGAGCTTTAACCAGTAACCTGAATCCCAGGGGTGACAGGTGCAGACCATCTCTGGCAAAGCATTGTGGTTTGTCAATCATGTCATCCCAGGCAGACAGACACTGGATCCCCTGTGAATCACACCAGAGGCTTAGCCAATTGTTGAATTCAATCATTTTGTCCTTATACTGTGGTATCATTCTGGGCGAAGGCAATATGCTACTCAGGGCTAGGGTCATACCTGCCTGGGCCACATGATTTGAGAGCTCTTCCATGTCTCTTTTCATGTAGTCCAGATAGGTACATCTCAAGTCATTCACTCCAACATGGACAATGACAGAGTTGTATATGTACTTGTTGTGGAGTGACTTGAGTGCATGCATTATGTGGCAGATCCTGGCACCAGACAGGCAGCTGACTGTAATTTTCTCCTTGCTCAGCCTGGTGAGTGGGATATCAGTGTGCCTGACTACGGAGTCACCTATGACTAAAGTGTTGGGTACATTGTCTTGCCTTACAGGCTGAAGTTGGGTGGCACACTGGTGTTGTGAGCTATGTGTCACTTTGGTTGTGACTGGTGTTTGTGTTTCAGCTTCAGAGGTCCTTGTTGCTTTGGCAGGTTAATGTTAATGGCCTCCGCATATGTGGGTTTAGTTTTGCTATGTGTGGGTGTTGATGGTGTGGGTTTTGTAGGGCTATGTGTTGTTTGAGGTGTAGTGCAGGTGTTAACCTTCTAATCTTGACTGTCTAGCACAATCTTGGCTGGAGAGAGCTTTACTTCCAGTTTGGCTATGTAAGTGCATCTCTCACAGGTTGTAGTGTTAGGTAGTAGGAGGAGAGTGTTGTCTGTGTACATGAGGCAGTTGCTGCATTGCTCCAGTATGCCCAGATTCACCAGGTGGACAGGAGAAATCACCAGAAGCTGACCCTTGGACATGCCTGTTTAGGTGCTTTTTTTGTAAAGTACAAGAGAAATTTTCCTTTACCTTTGCAAGGTGCTTTGCAGTTATAGGCTGTTTAGTGCCTACGATTAATTTCTCCTTATTAACATGCAGAGTTGAGTGCTTGTATCAGTTTAAGGCTTCCTAGTGCTTTCCAGCCATTTCTAGAGCAAGTGCTAGTCACAGAGGTTCAGATTTTAGTGCTACTACTAAGAAACCAGCTAGTTCTATGGGGAAATTTGAAGAGCAGACTTTCTGGCGCCTGGAATAGTTTAACCGTAGCCCCGCGGTGCTGCAAGATGTGAAAAGTGTGCAAACACATGCGTCTTTAAGCCAGAAAGTTGAAAGGGATAGAAATCGGCCCAAAATGGCTAATAAAATTACAATTTCAGAGCTGGAAACCACTCCTCTAGCGTTAGATAGGCAGTACAATGCTCACCACTCCCACTGGTAAGCAGTAGGACTTCCCACTACCCCAGCAAGGTCTGGATAGCTCTGAACACAGAAAATAAAGTCCTGAAACCAACAAAGACTGGGATCTGGACTATACTAGCTAGGAAAGGCAGGAAATGAGCAAACAAGATAGATAGATAGATAGATAGTATTTTTTTTGTTAAAACAGGCTAAACAATGCAATAATACAGTAAAAAACACAGAAAAGGCTAACGCACTTGAGTGTGTATCCTTAAACAATAAATGCAATTAAAACTCTACAAAATTAGCAATTTAAAACTTTCTGAATGAAGCAAGGCAAGTGCACAACTGAAAAACTATTTAAGAGGCAGTAATACAGTAGAATAAGTAACTTGTCTACATATACAGAAAAGTCTATATATACAGAAAAGCAGCTAAAACACACAAACAATTCAGATGCAGTGCAACCTAGAGCACTTGAGTTGTAGCAATATTAAGGCAAATACAGTTTTAATAAATGCACTAAAGTATACTCTATATTTCCAAAATGTTTGAGAAAGACAGTCAAAACAAGAGATTCAGGTTTTTTTTTTTTGTAAGAAAGGGAAAAGGAGGAACAGAAGGAAAGAAACTAAGTGGGTTGGCCTTCTCAGATGTTCTCTCTGTATTGGGTAGAATGAGCTAATGACACTAGACTAGGAGGAGTGTCCCAGATCAAGTTTACAGTAGGGGCGGGCAACTGCAAAGCCACCAAATACTAAAGCTAGTAGCCTACACTCTTTTAGACAGTAAACACTACAGAAATGTTTATCACAGCAGTGAGCCACAAAATGAAAGTTTTTAAACAGATAAAGGAGCACAATGAAATGCAGTGAAACCAGCTATAAAGCTTTACAAACAGTGGGACAGTAAAAACGTATTCCTCAGGCACTGTAAGGTAGACAATTTTAGTTTAACCGTGCAGATTAGTTAATAGCAATAAAATACAGTAAAAAGTATGCAGCAGGCAGTAAAAAGTGCTATATATAAATTGCTAGAAGCAATAACAAGTATAAATAAACCAAAAAAAAAAAAACAGGATACTTATTGTTATACATCTCACATTAGAGTTGTAGTCAATGACCCTCCTCTACTCGGCTCAGTGACGGCTATAAATTCTACCTTGCAGTCATCTGCAAATTTATTCATACAACACTGTTTTTGTACTTACTTTTCTCACTTGCTTAGAGAAAAACAGCTCTTGTACTCACTTTCCTCACTTATCTAGAAGAATTTTTTTTTATTCAGGCATGTCCAAGGGTCAGCTCCCAGTGTTCTCTCCTGTCTATCTGATGAATTTGGGCATCTTGAGGCAATGTAGAAATTGCCTCGTACACAGACAACCCTCTCCTCCTACCACCCAACACTACAACCTATGAGAAATGCACTTATCAAGCCAAACTGGAGGTAAAGCTCTCTCCAACCAAGACTGAACTTGACAGTCATGAGGAGAAGGTAAACAATTGCACCACACCACACTCATAGTCTCACTAAATCTACACCACCAAAATCCACACATAGTAACACAAAAACATTTGCGGAGGCTCTCAATAATAATCTGCCTAAGCAACAGAGACCTCCAAAGCAGAAATGCAAGCAACCTCCATCCCCCAACACAACCCAAATGACACATAGGCCACAGACTCAGTGTGCCACTCAACCACAGCCAATAAGGCAAAACAACATATCCAACACACTAGTCATAGATGACTCTAGTCATAGATGACTCTATAGTCAGGCACACTGATGTCCCACTCACCAGGCTAACCAAGGAGAAGGTTACTGTCAGCTGCCTGTCAGGTGCCAGGATCCACCACATAACCCATGCACTCAGGTCACTCATACAAATATGACTGTCGTTGTCCATGTTGGTGTGAATGACCCGAGACATACCTCCCTGGACTACATGAAAAGAGACATGGAAGAACTCTCTGATCTTTTAGCCCAGACAGGTATGACCCTATGCGTGATAAGAGACCTTGGGACCAAGGTGGACAGTAGTCTCTCCATCGATAGTCACATCGCCACAGTAGTCAGGAAGTTCTTCTGCGTGGCACACCTCATCATAAAAGGGTTCTCATCCAGGAAAAAAGAGGTCATTGTTCCCCTCTATTCCACACTCATTAGACCCATTATAGAGTACAATGCCCTTTTGGAATGTACATCACAAGACATCTGCAGCAGCTAGAAAGGCCACAGAAGTACCTCACAAAGAGGATTACTGGCCTCAAACAAATGCCCTACACTGACCACCTCAAAAAACTCCAGCTTTAATCCGTAGCATATCACCTACTCTGAGGTGATCTCTGCCTAACATATAAAGCTATGTCAAACCCAGAGCTGTTGGACATGCTACACCTAAAGTAATCCCAATCCTTCTGAGCTACATGCTCTAGGGACCTAAACCTTGTCACCACAATAAACAGGACATGCTGGGGGGATAGATTCCTGTCCCAGAGACTTCCCATCCTCTGAAACAGGCTACCCATCTATGTCAAGCAAAGTTCTTCATTCTCACTCCAAGAAAAATCTTGATGAGTGGACGGGAAATGGGAAATACACCCCGGGGATCACTTGTGTGTCCCTGCTTGTCAGTGGTACAGGGAAAATATCTTTCTTGGGTGGCGTAAGCCAGGGAATCTTGTTGGCTAGGCTTACATAAGCCCTTGGGCCGATAGCCTAGTACCTATCTATAAACCTATAGGAAAAGTAGCCATCACAAGGTTAAATAGAAATGGTCCTAAAAAACGATCCCTGTGACACTCCTGAATGTGTTGACATAATATCCAACATACAACATATATTATACATATATACAACAGTCTATTGCATTTTTCCCAAGTGTTTTTATTATAATGTGAGAAGGTCTGAAAAGCTTTACTAGATCCACTCACACTGCTCCTGTGTATAAACCCATATCAATAGCTGAACTGACTTGATCATAAAAAGGTTAACAGACTTGTGAGTGTTGATTTACCCTTACTAAAAAAGTCATGCATACTGAAATCAATAGCTTATTAAAATGAGTGGTAAAGACAATAAGCTTAGTAGACCTTTTCAAAATATTTACCCATTACTGGTGTCATGTGAAACGTTTGCCTATATGTTTGGAGCAATGACCCATTGCCCTTTTTAAAAACTGAACTTATAACTGATGTCTTCCATGAACTTGGGTACATATGTAGGACATACAGCTGACTGCAGGAATCATCCTTGTGAAATGTTTTACTTTTTGTATGTCTATGCAGCAAACTAGAATGGTACAAGTAAACCACCAGCAAGGGCGAAAACTCTTCTGGATACCCCCCCACTGGCTGACTTGCTTGTAAATGTTACTCCAAGCTAATGCTAAAACTCAGTTCCCATACATGGTAGGCAATATGGTACCCACTGTCTAAGGTTACTGTACTCTGGATTAGCCTTTGAAGTATTTTTTTCCCTTTTGTAAACAAAACTGTGATTTTTTTCAGTCTTCAGCCAGGTTAGTTATTTTACCAGATTCCCATCACCAGTCCATCATACTCCCCCTGAATCTGATCTGTTGTGGGATTGCACAATGTGATTGCTTCAGCAGTCGCAAGGAATCCAGAAAGAGAGTTACAAATCAGTAGATAAAAAGTTAATGTGCTGTAACTGCAAGCCCCCTTCCCATACCTTCTCAGGCATACTTGCCTTTGCACACCAACCTAGTTTCTCACATTATCTGTGGGGGGGTTCCTACAACTGTATGTTATTTTTCAGTCTTATGTTACTTTAAGTAGGATGTTGTCGTCTAGCTCATTTCTTTTATGTATAGCATGTATGCACTCCTGGTATCTCCATACATCCTAACAGTCAGTTTATTGGCTTTTAACAACTATTACTAAGGACTCTGTCTTCCTGCATGTTTACTATGAAATGTTCTTGGATGCTGTTTTTAATGCTACTAACATTGTCTGCTAAATACACAAGATTCTCGGATACATTTCCTTTAGATGGCTGCTGTTACCTTCCTGGTATATTTTTAAACTGTATTTACTAGAAATAAATAAATAGAAGCAGGCCCCATAATCAAACTGTTTTCAACTCACCATCTGGGTCTTGAATTCTGAGTCTTCCTGTATCAGACTTTTGAACAAATGCACAGATAGAAGGCTCCGAGGCACTGTAGGCCTGCAGTCGTTTGGCATGGTGCTACAAAGCAAAACACAATAGTAAACATGTAGAACTAATAAGAAGGAACGCTGAATTACAAAGCTATTCAGACGAGATAGTTCTGAAAGACTGCAAACCTTTAAACCCCTTAGTAGATTCATTATCGTAATTTTAAATGATATGGTATTTTTCATTTTCTATGAGTCATAAGCAAACACAGCTGATGGGGGATGAAGATATTTAAGTGCTCTTGTCAACAGATACTGCATAATGAGAACACTACAGATCCTAGTTTTAAATGGTTTATCCTGACAGCGCATGAGACATCCAGGAATCCAATTCATCATCTAACTATTAAAGTATATCATTTGAAATGTTATCCACAGAATAAAAAAACAACATGTCTAAGCCCATTCTCCTGACTGAAGAGTTGCATGACGTGTACTAAGCAAGAACATTTGGTAAAACCTGTAATCATTACATTAAGTTGGTATGGCAAATTTACTTCAAGAGAATTGCTACTAGTTGATGACATTAGCATTCCATGTCAGTAGCAAAGCAACAGTGAGATTATCAATGGTTGTCTTTCAGTGGACTTTACAGAGATGGTCAGACAATTTACAATTGTTGACAGAAAATAGGAATTGAAATTATTCTGGTCTGGATCTTAACTTGATGCACAGAAAACATTTTCTTTTCAGTTACTCAGTCCAATCACTTGAGTGACCATCTGCCGACATATGTTACAGGCAACACAGTAGCTAATCAATAATCATAAGAACAATCTCTATAAGGAGTCGCAAGGATTTGCCCCTTGATAAGATAGGACAAAGCCACTGGCTTGAGGCAAACCTACCTGATCTATGTCCCAGATGTCAGTTTACACTCAGTGTTTTTCCAACAGTGAAGTTATAAACAAATTAGACAAAATATGCACCATCCCATTCAATAAAATGGAGAGTAACATTAGCAAGTCTCCCTCAGTCACAAAAAATATTTGTGAAACTTGGAAGCAAAGGATAAAGGTTGGAGAATCACACAACAAACAGAGGTAAGAAAAATCAAGAAATGCATATGAAACCCTTTGAAACATCATAATTTGGCAATCAAAATAGATTACTATTATTCAACAAAGGAACATGAAAATGAATCTAATCTTTGACAGAACGCAAATAGCTTATATAGGAAAACTCATTCAAACCTACAAGACCCAAGAGGCTTCAAAGAGTGTGCCTGCACTTTTGAAGCAAGTGTAACAAACCTTTGGTGTTGGATACAACCTCCTTACCTTATACAAGACTGAATTACAGATTCTGATGTAAAAGTGTGCGTTATTTTGCAATTTACTTTCTTGAAGATGGCCACCCAAACATTTTAGACTGATCCAGCAATGCCTAGCTACCTTAATATTAAGGCTTCTTTTGGTGACCTGCAAGCATGTAGTACAATGCACGTCATTTTTTTGGCTAATTGCAGGGAGGAATAAATTATACTTCAAGATCTAAAGCTTCTGCTTTTCTTTTAAGTTTCCCTGAAGTAAAATAATTTGTGGTGGTTACAGCTGTGCCATTTCCACTGAAAATTATACTTCTGAACTTCTAAACAGCTAAACACTTAAAAACAAATGTATTTCTTT
The DNA here is from genome assembly GCF_019279795.1 of Protopterus annectens. Lineage (NCBI taxonomy): Eukaryota > Metazoa > Chordata > Ceratodontiformes > Protopteridae > Protopterus > Protopterus annectens. The sequence continues at coordinate 332,756,794 of NC_056741.1, read as the reverse complement.
ACTTCTGTATATCTACCTCTGCAAATATTTCTTCACTTTTGACGGCATCTGAATGGCAAGCAAAACAGACACTGATGATGTGTCTGATGATGTGGTCTGTCTTTCATCAGGTACTTTACTTAGACTGCACTGTCTACAAGCAAGTGCATTCTTGCAAATAGCTTACTAGTACTTAAATATCTAGATGTATCCTGTATTCTATATTTGACTTATGACATAATACTTCATAAACCTAAACCGGTCTCTTACAGATTTATGAAGACAGAGGCTATTTATTCTTTAAAAAGAGTACGGCAAGGAGACTGCTCAAAATACAATGACCTGATTTGAACATGTGAAGAACTTAATAGTCAGGAACATTTTCAGCAATTTGTTATCCAGGCACATTAGCACGGAAACAACAAAAATGAAGACAGATTAATTGGAAGTGCTTCAGGCAGAATAAAACCAGCAAGATTGTTAACATCTGGCCGAGACCACCACCACCACCACCATCAGAATGTATTCGTGCTGCTTCCTCCAAAAAGAGTGGTCAGAATTTTGTTCTGACATAACTATCTGGGACCATTTACATTTTAAGTGCAGTGCTAAAATGCACACTGAAGACTTTTGTTGCATCGAAATCTGATGCATCTCACAGAACACTGACTTTTACGGAGTGGGACAGAGTGTTAATTTTCTAGTTAAAATTGCTAAAAAAACTTTTTGAATTTTACAGAATACCTGAAGGAAGTGAGTTTCGACCCTCTGGACAGCAGAAAAAAATATCGTGCATAGTTTAGTCTTTGCTGATTGAAGTATTTGATCATTTATTTAAAAATGTGTGTAGTGCATGGTAAAAAAGTCAAGTTCATGAGCTGATAGTGCTTTCATGATATTTGCAGCACTATCAGACATATCAAACCCTGCCTGTAGAGACTTAGGACTGTATCACTCTGCAAACATCTTCTTGAGCTGTTGATGAAAATGATCAGCTGTATTTTTTTTTTATATGAAGATGCACAGTGGTTCCTGTTTGTGATACATGATGAAATCCTGTTGGTACTGTCAGTAGTGGTACTGGATAAAGCAATGATAAAGAATGTTGGAAGAAAGGAAACCACTCACTAACCAATAACAGTACAGTTTATAATGCTTTCCTGATGTATGCAATCGGGTCTGTTTCTGCCTGTGAATATTTCAAATTTTCAGACATAGCTCTATGGACATCCATTTCTGCCTGTGAAAATTTCAAATAGTCAGGCATAGCTCTATGGACATCCATTTCTGCCTGTGAAAATTTCAAATCGTCAGGCATAGCTCTATGGACAGCATCATGCAGCTCAGAATACACTACTTTGGGAATAATTTCTACTGAATAACTGGGATTTTGGTGTTGCCATCATTTCTTTCAGATGCCTTGAGCTGGAGTTTGAAACAAAAGGGATGGCAGGTCAGTGGTCAATAGGTCTGCCTGCTTCAGCCCATTACTTTTGTAATGACTCAAATTTTTTTTTTTTACAGATTATAAACTACTACTGTGGACACATTTTTATCTTATGTTCCTTGGTGTTTGATAATGTCATAACAGCAAGCAAACCACACTGATGTAGCTACAAATGTTGCTACAAATCAGATTTTGAAATAGAAGAATTTCGATTTTCATTTCAGATAGGCCCCCAATTATGAACAGCATCATCCGTCCACCTCCATAACATTTTTATTTTGACCCTCTTGACCACCCTTCATATTACAGTAAACCTCTGCTTCCTCATAATTTTTTTTTTTTTTTTTTCAAAACAGGTTTATTGTTTTAACATACAAGAGAAATATCATAACAATTTTATACAAGTAATTAAAATAGGTATTATTATAATATTCAACAAAACAACTAAAGTATTTACAAAGACATCCACTACAATCAGATCAATTAATTAAACTAAAATACCATGCTATTTAAATTAAATTTTTTTTAACAAATTTTGTAAATTATCCCATACAATAAAATAAGATGTTTTTCTGTTTGTTCTAGTCCTAATTGTGTTTATTTCCATATGGCACACTGGATCTATCTGAGTTCATCGACATTTGAAAATACCGAAAACGAATTAACCGACACCAAAACAACGAAACTCATTTAACCGACGCCAGAAGATCGACAGTTCACAAACACGACATCGCATACACCCGACACAACATACCAACAAACAAAACACATCCCCTATCCAACACTCACACACACAACACAAGCACACCAAAATCCTTACAAACAAACACTAACCCATACATACACAACTAACCACAACCCTGACCCAAACCCTTACCCTAAGGTCCGTCACTATCGCACACTCACCCAACCCGCCCTAACCCTAACTCACTTATCCCACCCCTACCCCTACAAAACACCAACATTGCACACTTACCTTACTCGCACACTCACCTAACCGCCTAACCCTAACTCACTTATCCCACCCCTACCTACAAAACACCAACATTGCACACTTACCTTACTCGCACACTCACCTAACCGCCTAACCTAACTCACTTATCCCACCCCTACCCCTACTAAACACCAGCATCGCACACTTACCTTACTCGCACCCTTACCCCATCACAGCTTCTCAGCGTCGGTGTCTTCCTCCGTCGGTCTTCTGCCTCGTCGATCTTCTGGCGTCGGTGACGTGACTTTCGACATTCTCGTGTCGGTTAATCCATTGTCGGTATTTTAACGTGTCGATGAACTCAGATAGACCCGGCACACTATATTCATAACATTTTTAAATTCATTGAACGAAGGAGGTGTATCTGAAATCCAATTTCTAGTTATTATTTTCCTAGCCACTGCTAGAATAGACCATAACAAGGGAAGCTTAACCTTTTTAACACTTTGAGGTACAGGTGTGTTGAATAATATAAGAGATTTAGAAATAATGAAATTATCTGTAAAAAGAGCCTGCAAAAATTCATTAATTGACTTCCAGTATTCTTTCAATTTTATACAGTCATAAAACATATGAGCCCAGTCAGCATTAATTTCTACATTACATCTCTTACATAGATTATCTTTATTATTTATTTTATTCATCATCAAAGGTGTATAAAAAGATCTATGTAAAATTTCCATGTATAAAGTCTCCAGACAATGGAAGGCGTAGTTCTATAAGCAGATTCAATATATATTGTTTATCTTGTTGATTTGGTGGGTCCCCATTAATAGAAGTGAAATAATTCCAGTATGAATCTACACTGTAAAAGTTTCTTGTCTGATAACTTTATGTATGTATGAAAGTTTACCTTTATCAGAAACTTTATGTTGTAAATTTAATATCAAGTAATCAATCAGTGTTGGAATAGATTCTTTAACAGTTATAGACATTAAATCTATTTTATTAATGAGATGTTGTCTAAAGGTCTGAACCTCTAACCAGCAAGTTTCTCTTAGATCAAATTCTTGTTTTAAGAAATCTAGATTTTTAACTTTATTATCAGATATCAACTGATACCAGTACTTTCGATCATTATCTATAGCTAAATGAGTTCCTTCAGAAGTAGATGACAAAAGCATACCCTGATTATACATTATAGGAAATACAATAAAATTCCATTCCCTATACTTAGGGTGCATGAATATAAAGTTACGATAACTAATAATATTTAATGGGTAACAAACCATATGTTTAGGTGTAATAGGTGAAGTACAAAATTCCTTTAGTAACCATAACATGGAGTTATTTACAATCATATTTTTATGTGTTAAGGAGATTTTCATGAAGTGTATACTAATTAGCTCCCAATAATCTTTCCATTTTGTGACATATGACTGATCTATTAATAAAGTAATAACTTTTATAATAGAAGAGATAGTATATAAATTAAAGTCTGGAAAAGAAATACCCCCTTGAGACCAGCTATTAGTACGTTTCTTTAATGCAATCCTAGGTCTATTAGGTGCCCATAAGAAATTTAACATTAGTGTGTTCAGTTTCTTGATAATTATTTTTGTAGGTGGAAGTATTATTGATTGTATTAAGTATAAAATCTTGGGGAATATTATCATTTTAATAATTGTAAGTCTCTCCTCCATAGTAAAAACATATTATTCCAGGTATTAAAAGATTTTGTATATTAAGAAAACAGGTATTATAATTATTATATATAATAGATTTAATATCTTTAGATAGTATTATACCTAAATAAGTTATCTGACCTGAATTGGGTACATATTTAGTAAAATCACTAATGAGAATATTTTTCGTGTATATATAGGTAGTATTTTAGTTTTTCTTCATTGAATATTAAACCAGAAATACTTTTAAAATTCATCATGTTATCAAATAGAGACTGTATAGAAGAATTAGATCCTGCTGATGTAATTAGAACATCATCTGCAAAAGTTGAATTTTGGATGTTGTATTTTCATCTATTTCAAAACCCTCTATGTCAGTACTGTTTCTGATCAAATTAGCCCAAGGCTCCATTACTAAAGTGAATAATAGTGGAGAAAGTGGACATCCTTGTTTTGTACCTTTAAGAATGGGTATTTTTGTGAAACATATGTTCCTACCTTAATATAAGCCAACGTTCCTTTGTATAAATGTTCAATTAGATTTACAAATGCATCCGAGAAGTTTGTGCACTTCATTAAGGTAAACAGATAGTCCCAACTTACTGAATCAAATGCTGAACTTATATCAAGACTAATAAGTGTTAAATCTTTCTTTTCCTATTTGCAAAATCTATTAATGTTAAAGTTCTTCTTATATTATCAAAAGTATTTCTATTTACAATGAAGCCTGTCTGATCTATATCTATAATGCCGGGAATGATTGTCTTCAATCTATCAGCAAAGATATTCATAAACATTTTATAATCAACATTAAGTAATGAGATGGGCCGATATGAAGAACATCTAGTTGGATCTTTATTAGGTTTAAAATTGGCGAAATAAATGTATATTGCCAAGATGGGGGGGTTATTAACTCAGTTTGGGCCAAAATAAAAACCTTATGTATTAATGAATATGTATTTTTAGAAAGGATTTTATATATCTCTGGTATAATACCATCATTACCCGGTGCTTTATTTGATTTAAGCTTATTTATTTGTGTAATAACTTCTGTATATGAAATACTCTTGTCCAATAGTTTAATCTGTTGTTTATTAAGCTTTTATTCATATTTGTGGTTATAAACTCCTTTATTTTATCTTTAGGTTCCATGTTAATATTATTATGGTTAATTTTGTGAAAGTGATTTCTAAATTCATCTAGTATTTCTGGTATACTAGAAACATTCTTCTTTTCCTTAGAGAAAAGATTTCTTTGATATGGTTTTGTTTATTCAACCTTTTGTTTTATTTTTAAGTCTATGTAAGTATTTGGGGCTTATTGAATAAGACAAAAATTTGTATTTCTCTAAAGTTATTTTAACTTTATGAGTTAAAATTTCTTTGTATTTCTCATTTAGTTTGTTTATTTCTTCAATAACTTTCTTGTCCATAATATTTTCTTTATTATTATGTTTATAAGAGTCTAATTTACTTTGAATATCTAACAATTCCTTATCCCAAGATTTCCTTTTATTATTATACCATCTGATACTTTGTCCATATAGATATGATTTTAAGGCATCCCAAACATAAACAATGGAGACTTCAGGAGTGTTATTTATGTCTAAAAATGTTTTACTTCTGAAAGTATATATTCTTTATAGTCTTTTAGTTGAGTTAAGTATGCTGGTATCCTTTTGATCTGAACATTATGAGTATTTGTTATCATGAATTCAAAAACAATTGAATTATGATCAGATATAGGACATGAAATGATTTTGGAATTAATTAAATCTGTTACCA
>NC_056741.1:332700965-332745965 GCF_019279795.1 Protopterus annectens | reverse complement strand
AGTCTGCCTTCTTCATGTACTCTTCCACATCTTCTCATGACCTTATCAGCTCTTCCTTATCAATTATCCTAACTCCTCTCACACTGTACCATTTCTGTTGACTTTCATCGTACCCCTTCTTAATTACACTGCAACTGCTTGATGGCAGAAGGAGAGAATAAGCCAGTCTGCTCTGCCAGTCAAGAATATTCAACATTCTATCTTCTTTCTATTCCAGTCCTCCCCCTCAAGTTTTTTCCACCAGTCCCATGCCCTCTTGAATCCGCCATGGATTCCGTCTCTGCTGCCATTCTAGAAGTTCATTTCATGGGTTTGAATTACTTTCACAGATTAAATGAATACTTGACTCATACAATCTGCTGGCTGTGTCCCTTCCTTCTTTATTTTTCCTGTTTAAGACAACATTTTTGTTTAAGACAACATTTTTGTATCTTTCTGATGTGATTTTATGAATACATGCAATGCGTAGCTGTTTATGTTTATTCTGCAGTGATTTCATTTTTGTTAAACCTTTCAAATGTTCCCTATATCTGTCCTCTCATATTTCCTTCTCTCCAACATTGCTACTACATTTATGAAATCCATTTTCAGCTTGTATAAATGCTAGCTACCCCTACAGAGACAGTTTCTATCTGCCATAGCAGTCATTGAGTTTTAATTATTACCAAATCCTCATTTGGTTTTCTTTTCACTGACTGTAGGAAAGCACCGGTGTCTCTCTCCCTTACTTTATTGCCCTGCATAATGTCTATCCTAAACGTCATACAGACACAGTCAGATAAAATTATTGGAGGAGTCTCAATGCTTTTATTCAAAAAAGAATGCTTCTGTGAGATATTGAGTCTATCTAACCTGGCCCAGTTGCTCTACTTTGATGAAAAATGCATAGCTTTTATTTCAGCTCCTACTACTGAAGTAATACCCTCCATAGCACTTTCTTTCTCCCTCTCATGTGTTAACTAGAATAATCCACCAGGCAGAAATTTATTCTTTTCAGTGGGATCATAGGGATTTCATACAAGTTAGGACTGTAATAAATATCTATTTTACACAAAGACAAGGTACACATGTGTACTGTTTCAGGAGCACTTGAGAATACATAGTTTAGTACAGTGATTATAATGCAGATGTACTTATTTTGAACAGAAATGTATTCCAGCTACATCTGTTTACATATATTTCATTAAAGATATTTATAATATGTATAGTAAATATAATACATGCATTATATTATGCTGGTCATTTTCTCGATTCAAATAAGTATATTGGATATACATTCCATCTTATTTGAGTATGAGACATTATAGTTTGTGAATGGGTGACACATGGTCAGTTTTGAGTCTACAAGGATGACATATTGAATACACATTTAGGTTTATAGGAGGCATGAAAGAGTTAAACAATTATTGTAGGGACAGGGTGTTTGTATAGGGTGAACATGGACCCCGGGAACTACCGCCCTATTAGCCTGACGAGCCTGGTCTGCAAGGCTATGGAACTTATAAACAATGACATTGGTAATTTCCAAACTCTGGACCCTACCCAGTTTGGGTTTGTAAAAAGCAGATCATGTCTCTTAAACCTGATAGACTATTTTTGAAGTGGTCACCAAAGCTGTAGATGAGGGTAAGGTGGTTCACACAGCCTATCTAGATATCACCAAGGCTTTCAACACCATCCCGCACTCTGGAATTATAGATAAACTCACTAAACTAGGTATAAATCCCTATGTCACAAGATGGGTTGCCAACTGGCCCACTGACAGAACCCACACTGTGAAAGTAGCAGACTCTAAATCCAACTTCAGACCAGTGACAAGTGAAGTACCACAGGGTTCAGTCCTAGGTCCTCTCCTGTTTGGTATCTACTTCTCTGAAGTATAGGCTAAAGACAGAAGGTCTTTGGCTAACAAAGTTCGCAGATGACTGCAAACTAGGAGCCATAATCAAAACTCCTAACAATGTGGACATCCTCCAAAAGAGCCTCACTGAGACAGATGCTTGGTGTCAAAGCCATGGCCTCAAGCTCAATGCCAAAAAGTGCATTGTCATCCCTTTTGGTAAAAAGTCTGTAGCCATGAACTACCACACAGGTGCTGGTTTACTTAACACTGAAAGTGTGATAAGAGACCTTGGGATACAGGTGGACAGTAGTCTACTTTGCTAATCACATCGACCACAGTTGTCAGAAAATCCTTCTACGTGGCACAGCTCATCACAAAAGGTTTCTCATCCAGGAAAAAAAAAAAAAAAGGTCATTGTTCCCCTCTACTCATCACTCATAGACCCATTATAGAGTACAAAGCCCCTTTTGGTATGTACCTCACAAGACATCTACAACTGGAAAGGCCGCAGAAATACCTCACAAAGAGGATTACCAGCCTCAAACAGATGCCCTACGCAGACTGTCTCAAAAAACTCCAGCTTTACTCTGTCACATATCGCCTACTCAGAGGCAATCTCTGCCTAACATACAAAGCTATATCAAACCCAGAGCTGTTGGACATGCTCCACTTAAAGAAATCCCAGTCCCTCTGAGCTACATGCTCTAGGGACCTAAACCTGGTCACCACAATAAACAGAACATGCTGGAGGGATAGATTCCTGTCCCAGAGACTTCCCATACTCTGGAGCAAACTACCTATCTATATCAAACAAAGCTCCTCATTAGCACTCAAGAAAAATTTTGATGATTGAATGTGAGATAGAAAATTCACCCCGGGGATCACTTCTGTGGCTCTGCTTGACAGGGTCACAGGAAAATAATTTTCTTGGGTGGGAAAGCCAGGGTACTGTTTGGCTAGGCTTACATAGGCCCTAGGGCCAATAGCCTAGTACCTACCTATGAACCTAAGAGTAGAATAGAAGAACTGGACAACAACTGAAGATGGGAGAGTATGGAAATTATTAAGCAGGAATTAGGTACGTATAAGAGGGTGTATGGAAGTACTTTAGCCAGCGTTTAAGCAAGAGCAATGTCAGGAGTCAATGAAGTGACTTTTTTTTTTTTAGTTTTTGAAGGCTGCAGTGTGTGTTCAACTTATTTTAGTGTTAGGGGGATAGAGTTCCATGTTTTGTAGATATGTGAAGAATATACAGCACTGCTGATGATTTTTTTTAATTTGGCTACCACTAGAAGGAATTTAGTTTCATGCAATACTATTATACTTTTTTTTTTTTTAAATTACCCTGTTTAGTTGCAACCTTCCTTCTAGGTCCCTCTGACACATTCTCACTATTACAAATCATATTCTAATCACCAACCCTAATTAAAATACTTTTTTGAAACATATTTGCTCAAAATGCTTCTTACCCCAAACATCTGCATCAAATAGGGAATATAAACACATACCAAAGTAAAACTTCCTTCCTTGCCACCACTTCCTCGCATCAATAATTCTACTAGGACAATCTTTTTTCTCTTTTTACCAGTACAATTGATCTTCTCTTCCTTTGTCTCTGACATTCTGCTGAGTATCCACCCTGAAACCTTGCCTCATCTTTCTGTAAAAATGCATCTCCTGTATTACAGTTATTATCCTTCACATTTAACTTACTTAAGTAAGGCTACTTACATTCCATTTAATACTGACAGTGCAACCATCCCACCATGGTCTTTCTCTACAAGCCTTGCAGTGGCTTGAATTTCTGAACCTACTAAAAGGTACCATCAACTCAGCCTAGCTCATCTAATTCTGTACTATCCTGAGAAAATCTCTGATCTGACTGGCATGCTAAACTTCTACAATTCAAATAGACAACTTCAGTCCTCTAACAAAGCCTTAATCGAAACCATCACATGCAAAATTGACTCCAGGGAATCACTATTTGCCCATGAAATAGCAAAAATATGGAACAACCTTCCCCGACCTCAGACTACAAAACTCCACACCCTCCTCCAAAAGCCTACTTAAAACATACCTCTTCACAAACCATCTACGCAACTGACCCCCTGAAGCCTCGTTCACTCACTCTTTCTATACCCCATCTGTCCTGGACAACACAAAACACCATCTAACTATACCTATCCATGTGAGAGTAATAACCTATATAGAAGTGTATGTACGTGTGTGTGTGTGTGTGTGTGTGTGTGTGTGTGTGTGTGTGTGTGTGTGTGTGTACATAAATATATAGATAAATAGATATATACAGACACTGCATAACAACCTTACCAATACAACCTGGTCTAACATTATCTCTATTCTATATCTCTCTCTTGCCATCACAACATTTACCAACTTCTTTTTGAATCTAAAAAGCAAAAAGCTACCAAAAATCATCCAGCTCTACAAAGCATCCTGCAAGCAATGGATCACAAAATAACTACTTATCCTATTCACTTTAAGAGAGGAAGTCTAGGAAACATGGAAAACAGAACCCATCCCCTGACAAGAGAGACATATTCACTAAGCACACTCACAAATGAGGTCTTCCTAAACCTTGACAAAAGAAACAACGGGAGCCATCTTCATTGATCTTACAAAACCAATCAATCAATCTTGTTGGCCATGCCTTCCTACTTAGCTAAGCTTTCACTACAGGAATTGGCAACCATGCCTTCCAGTGGTTTAAAAACTTCATCTCAGACAGTCACTTCAAGGTCAGAATTGGTATTTCCTTGTCAGACTGGTGCTCATTATACTCAGGTGTAACCCAAGGATCAATCATTTTACCCCAGCTTTTTATCCTTTTCATCAACACTATTCTTGCTAACCTTCCACCTGTACATTTTATTCTTTATGCTAATGATGTGATGTGATTATCTTTCATCTCTCCCACCATATAATCTAAAATCAGCTACAAGAAGACACACCCAACTTATCAACTGGACAACACAGAAACAAAATTCTCCTGAACAGCAAAAAGACACAGAGTATGATATTTGGAACAAAACCCAGTCTTGCCAAGTTGCCCAGCAACTGGCATATATCTCTCAACCCCCCCCCCCCTTGACACTACCAAATAATTCCACTAGTAGAAATTTGGTTAAATCAACATCTTAACTTCCTAAACCACGAATAGGTAACCTTAGCAAAAAGCAGACAACTGGGACCACTGATATTTCCCAGTTTCTCTCTCCTAAAGAATGGATAGTCATTAATAAAGAGGTGTTTCTTTCTCAGCTCAGATATGGACAACCCCTGGTGACATTAGACTCCAAGGGAAGCCCTACAAGCATCTGCCAAAAACATCTGCAGATTATTACACTCTCTCTCAGAAGACACAACATTACCGGCAAGTTCTAGTCAAAGCTACACATCTCTCATAAGATTAAACGTTTGCTAGCAGCAGTCACTTAAAAAATAAAGACCCCTTTTGTATCTAACCTTGCTTTTTATAAGTATCCAGCCAAAAAGTTTTTCCCTAGATTCACAGCCGAAGAATAATGGCTTTATAGGAGCAATGCTAAAAAGTACCTGCTTATGCTATTGGTTATGCAAGTCGAACAGAACACGAGCCGTTTAAACTTAAAATCTTGAAGAGTAATAATCACATTATTCTTACCAAGAGAAAGTAGTAAGTCAGCAAATTCTTAACGTCCTAACAAGTTATGATGGGATACACAAGTAAACCATGTGAAGGTTTCTATTGTTAATCAGGCTAAGTGGTGAATGCAGAAATATTCATCAGAAACAACTCTTCAATTATATTATGAGAATACTTGCATTTTAGAAAAAGAATGGCCAACACATTGCCAGTTAGATAGAAGGAGGGCTCAATCACATCTTGGGTGGCTAGTTTAGATATGTTTCTGAGACAGAAGATTAATGTCTTGGATTTTTCCATTCAGCAGTAAATGTAGTGCAAGTTTTCAAGAGTCCTCCATTAGCTAATCATTCAGCTTTAACACAAAGCATGTGTCCATGAGAGATCGATGTTAGGTTTCATACCCCAGATAGAAGGGTGTCTGGGATAGAAATTTCAAAGAGGTAAGAACTACAGCCATCAAATAACAGGAGGAGGACATATGCTTGAGGAGTTGTTCAACGAAGTGCTGAAGAACTTAACGTACAGGCATTAGAGGAAGTTAGTATTACATTCAGGGATGCCCGTCATTTGAGAAGACATAACCATACTGGGAACTCCCTAGTGGATTTACCTATAATATGAGCAGAGAAGACAGTAAAGGAAATAGATAGCCAAATACAGTCAGGCAATACACCACAGTGGGTTACGGCTATAAGTTGTTAATTAACTTAAACCAATAGCGGTAGTGCTGATTTCTTCAACCCCTTCGTCATGTGCCTGAGCTTTCTAATGAACAGAGAAGTATATTTTGGTTACTCTTATAAAGAGAGACTTATCTGGAGAGTCTCACTCACTTAAGAAACAAACAGATGGATAGATAGATGGACAGATAGATAAAATATCATACAAAGCCTGACTTGGAGAGAAGTAAAACCCACAAGAGAAAGTACGATGAAGTCTCAAATATATTAGACAGAGAGATGTAGGTGTGTGTGTGTATATATATATATATATATATATATATATATATATATATATATATATACATATATATACATACACACACACACACACACACACACACACACACACACACACACACACACACACACACACACACACACACACACACACACAAAGTGAAAAAGTTTCACTTTAAAAAAATTGCTGAGACAGGTAGGAGGAGTAGTGTTCTCAGACTGTAAGACACCTCTGCAACCTCCACAAACTTTGCATACTTATTGTGATTTTATAGGTTATGATGTACAGAAACTAAACCCATGGCAGTGACATGCTTTCCAGAGATTGCATGTTGTCCCTCATGTGTTAAGCCAGTTTCTTCATTGAATTAGTCGGCAGTGTTTGTTTGCCTACTCTGGTTTATTGCTTTGCTGGGGAAAACATTTATTTTCCCTGAAACACATATATTACTGAGACCCAGTTGTGGAAACTGCATTCATTTGATAGGTTTAATGTCAAACTTTTTCTAACTTCAGATTGGGACCTTTTTTAATATGATGTGGTTAGAACTGTTCAATCCTCATTAGTAGCATTTGGAAGAAAAATTAGTTGTTTGCATCTGTACTTGCCATTTGTTTTAGTCCAGAACTGAATGTTTAACAGTAAGGCATCAAGTTTTATTTTCAGGGACTGATGCAGTGGCTATACAGGCAACTAAGATAGATATATTATACACATCAGTATACCAAACATATATAACACATGGTATTGTCCACTGAGTGTCATGTCAAATAGTACTAGCACTGTGGCCCTTCAGCTACTGGCATGCTTGGTTGGAGGATGTGAAGGCTTGGTTTTATAAGGAGTAGACCATCACAGCTGCTGACAGCACTCTGTTCTGAAAGAGTGGTAGCTATATATAATACATGCATTGAGGACATTAACATAGGATTTCTTACAGATATCCAGATATCCAAGCATCATTCTTTTTCACATTCATATGAGCTAGGCACATTCCATGGAAGCTAGGATTAAACACAACACATAATGAGGATGTATAAAATAATACTACGAGTTACCTATTAAAACATAGCTGGTAGGCTAAACAATCAAGAGACAGTCGGCAAATAATATAGAGGGTTATACTATTTTGTTGCCCCAATTTAAAGAGAGCAAGTTTAACATACAAAATTACAATAAGTTTTATTTTCAGGGACTGATGCATTGGCTATACAGGCAACTAAGATAGATATATTATACACATCAGTATACTAAGATATATAACACAATAGTATCTGAAGGAGAGGATATTCTCCTAGTATGTCACTGTAATCAAGAAAACTATTTTAGTAGCATAAGACATTGTTCATGAAATGCATTAAACAGGATATGTTGTGGAAAATATTTGCAAGTTAGGCTGGGCTGGATCACATAAACAGTGTATTATCAGTAGGTATAGAAGATGTGAAAATCCTTGGGTGGATAAAAAGGTGATCAGGGTGGTAATTCTAAATGAATAGGTACTGGAGACAGAGAGCTGCAGTGGTACAAGAGATCAGTTGAGGGCAGAGACGGAAGGAGAAGAACAGGAGTAAAATTCTGAATGACAGTAGAACCAAGAAAAGAAAAATAGAAATGTCTCAAAAATACATCATAATAAACATAGAAATACAGGTTAAAAGAGTAGTGGACCCATAATGTTAGAAAACTGAAAGAGTGAGCTGCCTAACAACCTTTGCATCAATCAGCTAAAAGTCAAAAGGACATACAATACAACCAAAGAAGTGAATAGCCAAGTTCTAAAGATACAGGCTTTGTGCAGAATATGTCTAAAGACTGTTCCAATTCCAGTCCTGTGCAGGTACTGGAGGCCTATTAATTCATCCAGAAGAATGCTACGTCATTCAGGAGTGGGGCCACATTTCAGTCAGGCTGCAGTTGTAACATGTCTAGTTAAATTAGTACTCTGGTTCATGAGGTATAGACCAGTGGGTGTACAGGGTCTATATTATATATTCAAATGCTTAAAATGTTTGAATCTTTAAAGAATGAACTTTAGTGATTGAACATTTAAATGTTCGAATATATTAAAAAAAAACAAAAAAAAATAAAGAAAAACTAAAGGGTGTAAGCATGGGGGCAAGCCCCCCTGCACCCCCCACACCACCGCTACTTAAATATACCAACTCCAAGATTGCGCTACAGTATAGGAAATGGGTAATTTTCCATTTCCACACTGTAGCACACTGAAGTGCAGTCTTGGAGTTGGTATATCTAAGTAGCAGGGATATGCGGGTGCAGGGGGGGGGCTTCCCCCCTGCTTAAACCCTTTCCTTTGTGTTTTTTTTTAATATTTTTTAACATATTCGAACATTTAAATGTTCGATCACTAAAGTTAGTTCTTTAGCAATTCGAACATTTAAGTGTTCAAATATGTAATCTTGACCCATGTGTACAGCATACAAAGACTGGAGGGGCTAGTCCTCTCAGATTCCAAAAACCTACTGACACATTCATAGTACATACATACTCACATACATGCATAAGAATAGCTCTTTGTAACAGAGGAGAGTATGATTTTCACCAAGGGTGTAGTAGCTTAGGGGAATACAACAAACTTGCCATCCATATTTTAATTATTCACTCACTCATTTTTGCCTGCTTTATTAAATTTAGAGTTGCGGGGCAGTCAGAGACTATTCTGGCAGTCAGTGAGTGAAGGCAGAAAAATTAATCTAAGGTAGGATGCCAGTCTATCTAGGGGACACACGCATGACTTAGCAAGCCTGCATGTGCACACACACACACACGGCATTCATAATTACAGAATCTTTAGAGAATAACTGATTCATGTATTAGTTATCTTTGGGATACAAGTGGAATCTGAACGTGGTGAATTCCATATGGTCACAGAGGGCATGCAGACTACATATACAAGAATCCAGCTGATAACATAACTTTAGAACAATGCTAACTGCTGCTCCACTGTGGAACCCACAAGTTAATTATTTAAATTACTGAAATAAAAAATAAAAAATCAGTCTGCCCAACCAAACCACCAATCAACACCTAAAGCTCTGCTTTTATCATGCGTTTGCCATGTACTCACCATCACATTTTCAGTCTTCTAGCTTACTATAGCCACACTAAAAATGAAACAAATCTATGCAAACCTTCAACAAATTAAAACTGTTCTGTGAAATTATTAAAAGGCCAACCTACTCATTCTAAATGCAGAGTTTAATTTCATAACATGCACTCACACAGCGACACTAGACTGGATGAACTCAGCAGCATGCTGCACAACCACTGCGTCTCTCTGAATGCTTATTATTCAGTATAATTTTAATTAGAACACTGACAGGAAACAAAGATATTTTGTAATGAATTTAGCTGCTGGCATTGCAACTCTTGATCTACAGTAATACAGATGACACTGGGACTGACACTAGGTTAAATGTCCGAATTCAAAATCTTACAGAAAATTTCTGTGCTTGTTTCTATTAATATTCATTTGTTAATCAGTGAGGCCCATTAGACACACTCACACACTCTCCCTCTTTAGGGGTAACCCAGTAGCAATGTAACTTGCTCAAGGTCACACAGTAGGCAATGAGGTCTGAGGGATTCAAACCCTGTACTCAAACTATAGCTCACTGCCTTAACCCTCTATATCAACTGTCACTCTACACTTACCATTCCAAGCAAACACACCCTAACTATCCACCCAAATACACACACTATATATCTTTGTCCCACATACTACAACTCGTATCTGGAACCAAAATACCACCGTCTCTCTCATATTAAATATCTAATTCTCATACTCTCTAAGCACATCAACTTCTATGATCCCTCACCCAAACAAAGTTCATCATTAAGAGATGGTGACATACACCCTAATCCAGGCCCTGAAACCCTCGCAACTCCCATTAATTCCCAACAGACAAAATCCAAGACTTCTCTACAGAACACAAATTCCAAATCTCTCTCTATAGCTCATCTCAATATTCGCAGCATTTGTAACAAAATCCCAAACCTTCACGCCCTACTTGAAGTCCATAAATATGACATCCTCTGCCTTTCTGAAACCTGGCTTAAATCCACTATAAAAGACAATGAAATTATTCCTCCTGGCTATAACATCCTTAGACAAGACCGTACTAGGAAAAAAGGAGGCGGAGTAGCCATTCTATACAAAATTGGACTAGAAATATGTAAAACAAGCTATACCCCTCCAAATAACACTAACATAGACATTATAATAGCCAAACTATCCCTCAATCCACATAAAACAATAAATATTATCTGCGCTTACCTTCCCCCAGGCAACAATCCTCCGGTATTAGAAAGCCTACTGAACTGGTTCTCAACAACTCTCCCTCAAGAAACTATACTATTAGGCGACTTTAACATTGATTGGAACACATGTAAACAAACGAATCCATCTACCCACATCAACCTATATGGTTTCCATCAAACCATAAACTCAACAACTAGAACAAATAAAACCAACAATAAAGAAACCATACTAGACTGGATCCTAATAAACAGTCCCCAGCAAAAATACACTACAGGAACGCTACCAGATGACCTTAGTGACCACTCACTAACATACATAATTAGACACAAAACTAATCTAGCCAAACCTCCTAACAAAAAAGTCTTTGACCCCTATCAGTTTCAATATGAACTTAACCTAGTCAACTGGTCTCCTTTGCAAACCCTGCCATTAGATGACGCTGTTAACCACTTCAACCACACCTTCCTTACCATTCTTGATCATCATGCCCCCATGCGCTCTATACGCATGAAATCTAGAACTGCAAAATGGCTTTCAACAAACACTAAACAACTTATGATTAGTAGAAACAAAGCCTGGACTAAATGGCGAACCACTAAAAACTCACTTGACCACCTTAATTATAAACAAAAAAGAAACCTGACTAAACTAGCCATCCTACAAGATAAAAAGGATTTTTACATCCAGCTACAAAATTCCTCCCAACACCAGCAAAAGAAATTCTGGAATACAATAAACTCTCTACTATCCCCCGGCAAAATAGAAACTCCTAGCCCAATAGGCTCCCACCCTGACTCGCCCTTAAATACTGCTAATGCCTTTAATAACTTCTTCACCTCAACAATACTCAATCTAGCTAACCAGCAAAACCCTGACCCTTCTTTACTAGACACCTCTAACTGTACCCCACCACCATTTCATCTCAAACCTATACCCACATCATATATACTATACCTACTTCAAAAACTTAAACCTTCCACTCCCTCAGCCGACAAAATCCCAGCAGAATATCTCCAGCTAGGAGCTAAAGCAGTTGCATATCCAATCTCTATACTAATTAACAGAAACATAAAAGAAAGTACCATACCTTCACTCTGGAAAATCTCCCACATCATCCCACTCTTCAAAGGTGGGGATTCCTTTGAATACTCAAACTACCGCCCTATTGCGCTTCTATCTCCCATTGCAAAAATAATGGAAAAATGCATCCATAAACAACTACTCAATCACCTCCTTCAAAATAATCTGCTAGCTAACTGCCAACATGGATTTCGTCCCTACCATAGTACCACCACAGCCTTACTATCCTTTATCGAATCCATTAATTACAACCGAAACAACAATCTTCCTTCATCAGCCTTCTTTGTAGACCTATCTAAGGCTTTCGACATGGTGAACCACCAACTACTCCTGCATCGCCTAAAATCCATTTCTCTCGATAGTATTGCACTTAACTGGTTTACTTCCTACCTTCAAAATAGGAAACAAGCAGTGCTATGGAACAATAATCTTTCAGAGCTCCTACCATCCTCCCTAGGGGTTCCTCAGGGCTCCATCCTAGGTCCCCTTCTATTTTTCATCTTTATCAATGACCTACACCATGTCACCCCCCTATCTACTTGTATTCAATATGCTGACGATACTACCATCATTTGTTCTGCCTCCAACCAAGATGACTTACACTACCTTACCCAAAAATTACTACCATAGAGCAATGGTTCTCTAATCACTGTTTACTTCTAAACCCTAAGAAAACTAAACTGCTTCTCTTCAAACCTACACACCAATCCCCCCCTATTAACTTCTCTCTTACATCGAACAATGGCACCCTTATCTCCCCAGAAGAAACGACCAAACTCCTAGGCATAACTATTGACAACCAACTTAAATTTGACTCACATATCAACTCAACCATAAAAACAACTAATAGAAAACTAGGTTCACTGTAGAGAATCAAATCCTTCCTTACTTCTGAAGCAAGAACTACCATAGCCAGAACGCATCTCATCTCTACACTACTTTATGCTTCCCCTATATACACAAACCTATCCAAATATAACATCAATAAACTTACTTCAGCCTATAATAACATTGCCAGATTTGCCACATCCTCCCCATATAAAACACACCACTGCAAAAACCTCCGCCACCTTGGATGGCTAGAGCTACCTCACCTTATTCTATACTATCAGCTCTCTATAGCCCAGAAAGCCCTTCACCACCCTGGCAATACTCCTATGCTCTCCACCCTTATCAAGCCCTATAACAACCTAAAAAACCTTCGCTCATCTAGCAAAATTCTAATTCAAACCTCTCAATCAAGGAATACTGCAGGAGAATCTATGTTCTCCAACTCAATTGGTAAAAAATGGAACCTACTTCCTCCCAACCTGACATCCCAAACATCCGTCTCTATATTTAAAACTAAACTAAAACACTACCTAGCCAACCACTGGCTTTGCTCCTGTGACCACCCAAGCTGATCATCCTGTCTGCCATCTCCCATGTACACATCTTTCTTTCTTCCAGCTTTATGCTTTTAGTATTACCTATACTACTAAGACAAGCCCTCTTTATCTAGCAACTTTTCCCTAATCTGCTTTACTTTGCCTACTTGTAATATCCTATTTTTATCAATATTACTCTATCCATTCTGTTACTCAATTTAAAGCACTATCCCTTTTACCTTCCTCTTTCTATTTCATTCAAATGTCCTAAGTATTGTGCATGCTTGCATATCCTTTACACTGTGTACTTTTTCTCCATGCCTATTCCTAATATTCTGTATCATACTGTCTGTCATGGGTTGAATATGTGTATGTATTTGACAATATACTGTTAATTATCATGTAGTAGATAGCGGAGCTTTTCTCCTCGGGCCTCCACTGAAAATGGACATGTATCCAGTTGGACTAGCCCGGTTAACAAATGTAAAATAAAAATAAAATAAATAAATTTAACAGTTAACGTAATTGCTTTGTGTGTACATGATTTATGCTATTATACAATGCTTAGTTTTAGGCACTTAAATAAAACAAAATTTCAATTTCCATGACTGGATGACAATTAGAAAAAAAAATAAAACCGAAAACTTGCAATTACACCTTATCAATTTCTTTAGTAAATTCCATGTAGTGAAAAAGTAAACTACATTCAGTGAAGTAGGAAAATCACAAATAAATATATCTTTTATGTGGGGTGTAGGGGTGAATCTGCCATACCTCACATCCAGGGGATGGTACCACCTGCACTCTCATTGGCTTATTACATCCAACTCCAAGGTCGCTGTAAGGTGAGAAAAGGCCTAATGCCCAATGTGCGTTTACCATGTATTCTGAGAATTTCAAGGCTCAGTTTAGGCCAATTCAGTGAAATGTTGATTTGCTTTGAGAAACATCAAAAAAATGAATAATATTGTCAATGCACAGCTAGTGTATACAATATGGCATTACTTTTGGCCTGACATTCTGCAAGTAGAAGCAAACGTTTTTAGAACAGCAAAAGTTGAATATGGTCAGGTCATCAACATACATCATTCCTTTCAAGGGAGAGTCCAGAGACTGAATGGAATTCAGGAATAAAAGTAAAGTAGAGAGGATAGTACCCAGGACAAGCTTTTGAATCATTGCTCTGTGTATAACAGGGGGATTATACACTACCACTTATGACTCTAGAAGTTCTGCCATCAAGCTATTCATGCAGCACCATGATAGACAATGGATTCAGAGTTCAATCATTAGCAGAGAAAGTGAAAGAAAATGAAAAGCATTCATGTGATCCTCAAAGATAACCCTAAACGGCTCACCATTCTCCACGAAGTTGTAAAGTGTATTAGTTAAGGAAACAACGGTAGTAAGGGAACTATGCCCCTTCTTTGAATCAAGCTTGATGTCAGTGATCACACCATACAACTCAAGATGCTTATTCAGCTGGGTGAAGGCAATTTTCTCCAGGGTTTATCATCATACAAAGAGGAAAGACATGAAGCTAAAAAGATAATCTATTTCCATTGATGTACTTAGGAAGAGGATAATCCTCTTCCTAAGAGATGTCTCTAGAAAGTTAAGAAAAATGTCATAATAAAAAGTTCATTTTGCTCAACCCATTCAGAGTGATCTCGTTTGTCAACTTGGGTGTGGTTTGTCACCGTAAAATGCTATTATATGCCACCCAGTCCCGTGTTAAGCTTCCTAGATAATATGCAGGTTCTGCTTTCCATTTTTTTTTACCTTTTAGAAGACATAGGGAAGGATTTTGAAATTATGAATTCCCTAAGAAGCTAAGTAACATGAAGAGCAAACACTGTGTTGAGAAAAAAATAGTGTCGGTCAATTTATGTGCCTCTGGCTATCAACTGCAAGAAAATAGTAATAGAAGTTAAGGTTGCTATACAACCATAATGTATCATTTCTTTTAAACCAAAAACAGAAGTTGAGGAGGATCACTGCACTTAACTACAGCAGAGGATGCTGTGGTCTACAAAGATGTACTCTTTGATAAAAAAAAGATAAATTGAGTAGGGAACTTTGATTGATAGCTACAGGATGTCACTCGCTTTAAGAGGTGACCACACCTATGCAATATATTTGTTAAATCCAGATGCTAAACCATGGGGTGAAGGTTGGTTGAGAAAAAAAGTCACTCATTAGCAAGTAGCAAACTTTTCACCAGGCTTCATGTCATGGCAAGTATTTAAATTGTTTTTTTTTTGTGTCCATCTGCTTTTGCCCACTACCATCATATCTGTCATGTTCTTGTTCTGCTCCTTAGTCTATACAGCAAGACAGAAAGGACATAGGAACTTTACAGTACAACACAGCCATGACGGTAGCAGAGTTTTTTCCTTCTACCTACTATTTAACCCCCCCAAACAAACACACACACAGCATGCAGTAAAAATCAATGCAGTTTCTATGCATGTGCTGCTATGTCCAAGCATGCTCTGTCTTCACTTCAACCTTTCTTATGTCAGTGTGAACAAGGGGTCCTGAGCATCCGCCAAGGGGATATCCAGGCAGACAATCTACCCTCCACCTGGGATGGACAAAGCAACCTTTAATCTGCTGCTTCTTACCCTTGGGCTTAGGCCGGACACTTGAACCCTGGTTTCCTGGGTCACAGGCA
This sequence comes from Protopterus annectens, assembly GCF_019279795.1. Classification (NCBI taxonomy): domain Eukaryota; kingdom Metazoa; phylum Chordata; order Ceratodontiformes; family Protopteridae; genus Protopterus; species Protopterus annectens. The sequence continues at coordinate 332,730,110 of NC_056741.1, read as the reverse complement.
GGGCTTATTCTCTGTATATAAAAACATTTATCTCCATGTCACAAGTCTTCTTAAAACCATGATTAAGAGAAATGAATAATATTTTATTGCCTACTGAGAAGATATTCTGCTTTGATAGTGAAAGTCCTGAACTTTGATTTTTATTAATTTACGTATGGCTTATGGCATGCAGCAGTTAGATCTTCTGCCTCACATTATTTTGGCTTGATTCCTGGCTAAGGTGCCTTCTGCACAGAGTTTGTGTGTCCTTGCTGTGTCAGTGTGGCTTCTCACCATGGTATCTGTTTTTTTTTTTGCCATATCTCAGGATAAACAGGTGAATTGGCAATGCTGTGTGTGTGTCTGTGTGTACGCACATAGTCTGTCATGGACTGGTGTATAATTCAGGACTGTTTCCTCACCTAAATTCGTTGCATACTTTAGAGCTTGTAAAACAATTTCAGCAATGATTGTTGATATTATTTCTGTGCATTAAGCCTGTCCAGACAAAGGTTACAGAAAACAGTCTTAGCAGCTTAGGGTTTAATAATATACAACAATGTGAACGCAAACCCTGGTATATTTAATACTAATATTTTATGAGGAAACCCTTAGATCTGTAAAGCAAATACTTTCAAGGTTTAGATAGAGAAGCAACTACAATAGAATCAGATAAGAAATAAACCACTGCATTAAACATGAAGCATTTCAGATGCATCAGCAGCATTTTATAACTAAATTAATCAGGCTTAGGAAAGACTGATAATTCTTCAAGAAAACTATAGCTGGTTACAACTACTTATTGAAGGTGATGAAGGAGAAACAATACAACTAGTATGGTAAATGAGAAAATGTAACAGGATAAAAGTAGTACAAATGTGAAGATTAGAAAAAAAACACAAATACTGTCACTACTGCAGTTCTAAATCTGCGTTAGTTAAAAGGCAGGAAACATGAAAGGCATGGGTGTAACTTGTGACAGTGGCCACGCTGAGGCTGACTTGGGTATTTTTTGTTTTAAACAGAGACATTAACCAGAAAACATGAGCTAGCAATATCAAACGTTACAGAGCGGTTCAAACAGGCTTTAAGTCAGGAGAACAAACCTACGAGACAATAAAGAAGATAGCTAACACAAAAAAGAATCTCACTAAAACAGAACACCAAACATTGATAATGAGGTGTGATGTAACAGAAAGCCTGTATACACTTGCATATTGCACTTCAGTGGGAAGTTAAACCTTTTCATGGTAGACGTAGGAGAGCCACAGCAATTGAGTAGTACATAAAAAAAAACAATGGCAATCATTTTAGATAAATGTTGAAAACCCACGATGTGGAGAACCTAACTTGGGTGGGGGAGGGGGGGCTATGTCTGTCAAAAAAAAACAATGAAAAGGTACCAGAACTTTAAACAGACTGACATGAACTGCAGATACATAAATTGTTTAGGGAAAACTTTGCAGTTTGTAGGAATAAATGACACAAAGCCAGAAGAGATTGCTCCATTTTCCATTTTCAATTCATCTAGGAGTTAAAATGAATGCATTGGCTATATTACTGTAGTCATTCATACACCAGAATTCGCAAAAAAAAAAAAAAAAGGAAATGTCTACTGGCAAATGATGCATCATATAAATGAAAGTAGTCTGACAGGAGGTAGACCCCAGTTGCATGACTTATTAGTAAGCAGAGACAAAGGGTATGTAAAAACCTTTCTTTGTTCGGCATACACTTCTTAGAGGTACAGGAAAGCACAGGAGGACTATGGCTGCTGACCAATTTGGCAGATGACTGCAAACTAGGGGCTAGAACTGACTCTCCGGCTGACACAGACATCCTCCAAAACGGGTCTCACTGAGACTGATACCTGGTGTCAAAATCATGGCCTCAAGCTAAATGCCAAAAAGTGCATAGTCATCCCCTTTGGAAAAAACAAAGTACCCACAAACTACCACATAGGTGGTAGTCCCCAAAATACAGAAGACGTAATAAGAGATCTGGGGACCCAAGTAGATAGTAATCTCTCCTTTGATAATCACATTGCCAAAGTGGTTAGAAAATCTATATGTGGCCCACAATCACAAAAGGGTTCGCATCCAGATCAAAATAGGTCATTGTGCCCCTCTACTCATCAGACCCATCAGAGTACAATGCCCCATTTGAGATGTACCTTACAAGACAGCTGCAACAGCTGGAAAGACCACATAAGTACCTCACTAAGAGGATCACTGGCCTCATACAGATGCCCTATGCAGCTTGACTGAAGAATCTCCAGCAAGTGAGCTCCTGAAAAATGTTTGACTACTCTAAAGACTTTGCCTCGGAGAGTCAAACTCTAGCAAGTTCTTATAGAAATGGTCACTTTATTTGCTTCCCGGGGTGTCTATATGCAGAACAGGAAGAAGCAGTTGGATATTAAATAACTGACAGTTCTAGACTGGAAAATAAGTGCTGTGTACTATTAGCCAACTTATTTAATTTATATGGCAAGTAGGTTATGTAAAATGCTGGGTTAAATCAAAATTGCTGGCATAACATTTACAGCCTCAAACGCAGATGTGCAGATAATACAGCTTAAAGAATCAGCTGGCAAAAGTGAGAGAGAAAGGACAAAAACAGGCTTGCTGTCTGTTTAACATAAAAGCACCATAAAATATGTTTGCTTCTTGTAAGGAAAGCTATGGAAACAGCAAAGACATCCCATTCATGCAAACAAGGTATATATAGTCAAAGTTATGGTTTTCTCAGTAATAACATATGGCTGCGAGAGCTGTGTGTTGGAAAATTGATGCTTTTGGACTGTGGTATTTCATTAAACTTTTAAGAATTCTGTGGATGGCAAGAAGTCCATATCAGTCAGTACTTAAGTAAATAAATCCAAACTGTTAACTGGAACATCTGAAAGTAACACAAACTCAAATATTATGGCCACATAAAGTGAACACAGAATTCAGTAGAGAAGCCACTGAAACTGTGAGCGTAGGAAAAATAAGAGGTGTCAGAGAAGTAATTAATATGAATTTACAAGAACTTAAAAGAAACATTTGTCAACAGATAAGCCTGATATGCTGAAGTCCTTGAGGATTCAAAGGCATCCACTCAACTAAATGACTAAACAGCAGCAGCAATATATGTATATTTACTCACACAAACACACACATATACATTTATACACACATACTGTACGGTTATTGGGTCACTTTGTTGAATCCGCTTTTACAGAAAAAGTGAACTGCTGTATATTTTTCATCAAATGGTGGTGTTTTCGAGTGCCAGAAATGGGAGTGCTAGGAACACTGACTTTCCACATGACGTGTGAGGTTTGCTTGTGTGCAAGTATTTGAATTTTGTTTACTAAATGCCAAAATGTTTGGCTATGACTAAAGTTTTGGTATTAGGATTTGTGGTGTGCATGTATGACTATATGCAGGTTAGGGTCAGCGTAAGAGCTAGCTAAGGAGAATGATGTAGTATTATATGCAAGTGGTTATGTGTAGGATGTTTTGTGCATGTGTGGGTTTGTGCAAGTGTGTGTGGATTGGTGTATTCTGCAGTGATATGCACATATTCACATGGAAATATGGTCAGTCCCAGTGCAGGTTCATCTCAAGTTTACACCTCTGTCACAGATGTCAAGTTACTAGGTACTGTATTTTGTTTAATACCTGTATATCTGGTCAAGCTAAGATCTACAGCAGTTCCAATAATTGAAAAAAAGAAATACCTACTAAATGGATTCTATCATGCTGTCCTTTGCCACATTATAAATGATCAACCACTGAAAGTGGTAAAAGTAGGAATAAATCAATCAGTGCCCTCAACAAATCAGCAGGTGCTCTGATTGTGTAGGTTAAGAGATTGAAATTAGTTCTGTTTAGATATTTCTCTAGTGCCATTTGTGAATGCTGTGGCTAAAGCAGCCTGTCCAGAGTATCCCACTGATAGAATCAAAAGATGACACATATAAAATTAAAGTGTTACAGTAGCTACAAGTTGTGTGTTACCCAGAAGAAAGTCAGAAGTTGACAAAATGAAGGAACCTATAGAATACTAGCTCTGGGTAAAAAGTGTCCAGTCAAGGGCATCTTGTCAGGGCTATTAGCATACTGAAACAGCAGATACATTGTATTCAGTGATGACAGAAGTACAGTGGTGAGTATACAAAAACAATTACTGTAATGTTCAAGTAGGGACACTGCTACAGTGTAATCAGTGCAATTTAAGTAGGATCACTGCTACAGTGTAACTAGTGTAATTTAAGTAGGATCAGTGCTAGTGTGTAATCAGTGCTGCAATGTAATTCATGTAGGATCATTGCTACCGTGTAACTAGTATAATTTAAGTAAGATCAGTACTGCAGTGTAATTCGCATAGGGTCACTGCTACAATGTAATTTAAGTAGGGTCACTGCTACAATATAACCAGTGTAATTTAAGTAAGGTCACTGTTACAGTGTAACCACTGTAATTTAAGTAGGATCAGTGCTAGTGTGTAATCAGTGTAATTTAAGAAGGGTCAGTGCTACAATGTAATTCATGCAGGATCACTGCTACAGTATAATTTAAGTAAGATCAGTGCTGCAGTGTAATTCACATAGGGTTACTGCTACAATATAACCAGTGTAATTTAAGTAAGGTCACTGTTACAGTGTAACCACTGAAATTTAACTAGGGAAAGTGCTAGTGTGTAATTCGTAGACTATTACTAGGCTAATGACCCAAGGGGCTTTCTAAGCCTAGACAGGTTTTCCTGAAAGAATAATGTTGTCCTGCATTCAAATAGGACATTGAGGACCAGGCATTTATAAGCTACCACTGTCCATAAAGGGACATGGGTGCAAGGTCTTGTGTAAATTTCCTATTCCCCATGCAAAGAGTGGCCCATTCCCATACTGGGAGTCAAATCAGGCCACCTGAGTGAAAAACCAGAAAGCCTAACCGCTAGACCATATAGGACATCCCATCATACCTGTCAACCTCTTAAAGCAAGAGATCTGGACAAAGCCACAAATAATGGGGACACAAAGGCCCAAAAACTAGGGACACTTTTGAAATATTCCTCTTACAAACATGTTTTGCATTAGCATGCATTTTCTGAAGGATATGATGTCTGAAACAAATGCCTGCCATTATTTTGTGACTTCATTTGCCAGAAAACCACAATTTTATGAGAAACAGGCCAAAAATATGAGGCAAAAACTGCATAGTTGAGAGGTATGCCCCATATAATTTGTAGGATCAGTGCTACAGTATAATTCACATAGGATCACTGCTTCAGAGTAATTAGTTTAATTTAAGTAGGATCAGTGCTACATTATAATTCATTTAAGGTAACTACTGCAGTGGTGGTGCTGCGGTAGCGTTGTCTCCTCACAGACGTTGCCCATTCGATTCTCAGTGAGGGCGTCTTCTGTGTAGTGACATGCGTGAATGGGCGTTCCTTCGTTGAAGGTTGTGCATCAGGACCTGCAAGCCAGTATGTAAAAATCTACTGCCAATCATTAGCGGACTGGAGTTCCGCTGTGGCGACCCCTAACTGGGAAAAGCCAAAAGACACAAACAAACTGAAGAGTAATCCGTGTAATGTAAGTAGTGTCACTGCTACAGTGTAATCAGTGTACTTTAAGTAGGCTCAATATAAGTGTGTAATTTAAATAGGATTAGTGCTACAGTATAATTTAAGTAGGATCAGTACTACAGTATAAAATTCATGTAGGGTCAGAGCTACAGTGTAACCAATGCATTTTATGTAGGGTCACTGCTACAGTGTAAATCAGTGCACTTTAAGTAAGGTCAGTGCTGGCATGTAATCAGTGTAATTTAATTAGGATCAGTGCTACTGAGTAATTCATGTAGGGTCACCGCTACAATAGAATTTATGTACAATCAGTGTTACAGTGTAATTTATGCAGGGTCACTGCTACAGAGTAAATCAGTACAATTTAAGTAGGATCAGTGCTACATTGTAATTCATGCAAGTTCACTGCTACAGAGTTTTTGTGTCTTTTGGCTTTTCCCGGTTAGGGGTCGCGCCACAGCGGAACTCCGGTCTGCTAATGATTGGCAGTAGATTTTTACGTACTGGCTTGCCGGGCCTAATGCACAACCTTCAACGAAGGAACGCCCATTCATGCATGTCATTACACAGAAGACGCTCTGAGAATCGAATGGGCAACGTCTAACTGAGGCAAAAATGCTACCGCAGCACCACCACTGCAGTAGAAGGTCACTGCTACAGAGTAATCAGTGTAATTTAAGTAGGTTCAGTACCACAGTGTACTTTAAGTTGCGTCAGTGCTACAGTGTAATTCACATATGGTCACTGCTACAGTATTGTGACATCCCCACCCTGGGCTAGTAATCAAGGAGCCTGAATCCTCATCACTGGCACTGGAGAGGGATGTTCACTTGGAATACAAATGGATACTTTCAGTATTTCCAGATGCAGACCTGTCTGCATCATGCACAATCTCCCTTAAGAGCACACAGGGAATACACTCAGCCCAAGATCTAGGTTTCTCTCTCTGCCTCTCCCCAGGTCCTCAGTAAGGGTCCCCACTGGCACAGCTGCAGAGTTAAGTCCTCAGCTGAGTGTCCAAGCCAAGTCCTCCACCACTCTGTGTGAAACCAGTGCTTTGTGTCCCTGCTCCAAGTAGCTGACACACACACACTTTGAGATTTGATTCTTTTACACACACACACACACACACACACACACACACACACACACACACACACACACACACACACACACACGGCTGGCACAGGTTTACTAGCTATGGCCCCTTCTGCTCAGACTATAAGGAAGCCACCAGACACTCCAGAGCCAGATACTATAAGGCTCTTATAAGCATAGCTCTCAACCTTCCATCTCCAAAATGAGGAACATTAGCCCTCATAATGTGGAACAAATGGGCAAAATCTGGAACACACACTAATAGCCTTCTAACAACTTCAACTAGGAAAGTCAAAGGATGGTTAAGATATGTTGGATTTATGAATAATTTAGCACCCGGTTCCCCATGAACGTGTGGTGCAATGCTGGAGAGAGGCAGCCCCCTTCCATCCTAGCTCTGACCCAGTGACGAGCGGCGCTCCTTACCAACCTTGTGGCTGGCTATCCCTGGCCAGCCAGAGAGCCGTGGCTCTGAGGTATCATTATGCTTAGGCAGGATTCTGACTTAGAGGCTTTTAATCATAATCCCACAGATGGTAACTTCGCACCGTTGGCTCCTCAGCCAAGCACATACACCAAATGTCTGAACCTGAGGTTCCTCTCATACTGAGCAGGATTATTATCGCAACAACACATCATCAGTAGGGTAAAAAAAGACCTTTTAATGCAGTCCTATGATTCTTTTCTATTTCCAATGGATATCAGTAAATAAATCCTAACACTAAATGTGTGACAGACCCTTTCAATGTGGAACTTTGAGGAACAAACTTTTTAAGACCCCATATGGAGGTACATTCCTCGTAATGAGGTACAGTTGAGATGTATGCTTACAAGGGTACCCACCTATACTGGGTGAAATTAATATCAATACAAATGATAGTTTAACCAAGCAGTAAGGCTTTCAGGAGTGGCCAGAATGGTCACCAAATATATACAAGTACTTTCAGAGATTAAGATATTCTCTAAAAGACCAGCCACAATAAAAAAAAGTTTAAATATATTTAATAATAAGGAAAAGAACATAGAAATATTAAATATCTATTTACAGTAAATGCCAAATCACAGGAAATATAAATAACACAGGTGGACAGGTTCACACAGTTATAGAAAAACAAGACTTAACTAATATCACTGTATTTCCTGACTGATCTAAAGAGTTGTTATTCCCTGATTACTTACTAGAGCGAGACAAGATGAAGTAGGTGAGGGATCCTTCTGTGTCAGGTTTCAAGAAACAGGACTGCACCGAGACTTAAGTCTCGGCTAATATTAAAACATTATTTTTGTACAGAATGACATCACATACATCTGGTCATCTGACTTCTGGTTCCCATGCAACCCCACATTACTAAAAATTGTCATGATTTAGCACTTGCATGTCAATAATCCACACAAGAGTTTTGCTCTGATCCAGTGCAGCATCTGGAAGTCATAAAACAATTACAAGCTTCTACTCCTCCTACAGATTCCAACAAACCATGCTTCTTACAGAGATTGTGTCTCTGCCTTCATTCAAAACAGAGAGAACATTTGTATGGCCTAGGCACAGTAATTTAATTTCTTACTATTTCTCAAAGTCAGGTGGCTTGAGATTAACCTATTCTATTCCAGTATCCTCTATTAAAACACATACATTTAAAACAGTTACAATAATACATGTATATTTCTTTTTTCTGTCCAGTAGGGCACACTGTTAGCACATTTGAACACAAGCATCATTACAAATGCAATTCTTCAACACAAGCATCTGTACAAATCAGTTTGATATACAGATGACATATAATTCTTTACAAAATTCCATCCAGCTGTGCTGGCATATGTTACACATCCACTGCCCTACTCCTCCTGGCATAGGTGGCAGTACCTTACATTGTCACATCCATAATTTAAGTAAGATCTGCGCTACAGTGTAAATCACATATGGTCACTGCTACAGCATAATTTAAGTAGGATCAATGCTACATTGTAGTTCACATAGGGTCACTGCTACAGAGTAATCAGTGTAATTTAAGTAGGATCATTCTTACAGTGTAATTCACGTAGGGTCACTGCTACAGTGTAATTTAAGTACGGTCAGTACTACAGTGTAACCCGTGTAATTTAAGTAGGGTCAGTACTAGCAAGTAATCAATGTAATTTAAAGTAGGGTCACTGCTGCAATGTAACCAGTGTAATTTAAGTAGAGTCAGTGCTAGTGTGTAATCAGGGCCGGTGCTAGCATTTTGGGGGCCCCCAGCAAGTTTCAAGTTGGGGGCCCTACCCAGGAGAATATGAAAAGTATGACCGCATTGCCATCACGTCCCCTTCACTATCAAGGTCATGCAGCACCATTTAACAATCACTGTGTAGTGTTACTACATTCACAACATTAAAAAGACTTGAAATGTCAAGGTACAAGCTGGCTGGTATTTAGTACCAGTGTTACATTATGACTAGCCCCTCTGTACCACAGCAAGGTAGCCACTCACAATGGTATACACACACACTGACTGGGACTAGTTAACATTGTCGCCCCGCAACAAGAGGTTCTGCATTTTCTCAGTCGGGGTGCCTTCTGTGCGGAGTTTGCATGTCCTCCCTGCATTCATGTGGGTTTCCTCGTGTGAGAATTAAACCCAGCACCTTTTGTTTGTAAGGTAAACACCTTAACCAATATGTCAACCTCCCACACCTATTTGGGGTCAACAGATAATACTAGCTAACGGACAGAATAAATACATAAAAGAACTTTCTGGGAGATTTTAACAACTCTTGCTACTTTGCCTCCTCCACTTTAATATACTTTATTGAATAAAACTAGTTAAATTTTCCTACTCTACTTGCCTTTTCCTCACCTACCTAATCTTTCCACCTCTACAATGAGTCCTTCCTTACAGCTTCTGAGGGTATGTGACTTACAGTCCTTCCTGAATATCATCTTATTCTAATGTACTTTGTTTCCCAATTACTATTCAATGACATTCCAACAGTCTCCACAATAAATCAACACACATTTCAACAAAAGGCATCCAAAGCCTGAGAAAAGACCTACAGTTCAATTAGAATGCCCAACCACTAGCATAAATGTTAGACAGGAGATTGGATGTCCATATGCAGGCCTGCTGGTGGCTATCTGTGCACATACAATTCAATTAGTAAACTCATATGTAGACAACAAGAGAAATACTTAGCAGAGCTCCCTGTAAAAGCCCACTGTCAAGACTGATGGGAGGAAAAAGACCATAAAGCATGAGATATTGGATTAAATGTCTCTATAAAAGCAGACTCACCTTGAATGTATATGCAAGACATATTTGCAAAAAAAAAAAAAAAAAAAAAAAAAAAAGGAAAAACACCCTCTAGCCCTTATGATATGTAGCCAGATAGCCCAGGGCCACTTTTCAGAGCTGCTGACTTCTGCATGGTTGAAGAGATCTAGAGATAGCTCCTCTCACACTGTGCAGTGTGGGTAATGGGAATGGGCAAGCTAGAGATAGCTCCTCTCACACTGTGCAGTGTGGGTAATGGGAATGGGCAAGTATGACTTGGGAAGGTTTTATGAGCTGAGCTGATTAAATAAATATTCAGTAGACCAACTAGGAATCATGAAATATAATTTATTGGCAACCAATGAATGCAGTGCAAATCAAACATTCTCACATTAACATCACAATTCTTCATTTTTTAAACCTGAGGAAATGTGACGTTAATGTGAAAGTGCTCATTTTATAATACATAGCTTGTTCAATGAAGGATATTTTTGGTTGGTCTACTGTGTAGTTTCTGACTTATTGAACCATAATTTATGTAGAATTATCAGTATTTGTTTATGGTTTCATACTAAATACATACAAATATTAATCCTGCAGATGAGGGATAATAAAAATAGCAATGTCTGGTCCCTTGCTAAATGTTAGTAGTACTCTGAGTTTGCAGGAATCTAGACAAGGATACCAAATAGTAGTGACAAAATGCAAGATGTGGTGATGAGGGCTTTCCACTCTGATGCTAACAAAATGTCTGGTGGACCCCTGCCATAAATAAACTGCACAACAGAAGGAGGAAGCTACTACATGATAGAGCAAAATCCCTAATAGGGAAGGCATCTCTGATCAGTACTAGCAAAAAATTACGATCCCTCATAAAATCCTCCAAGGCCAGCTTCGAGAGAAAAATTGCACAGGACACCAAAGACAATCATAAGGCTTTTTTCAGTTATGTTAGAAACCTGGGATGCAACTCCCAGACTTGTTCTGAGTTGATTCTAAACGACAAAAATACACTGAACCCACAGACATCGCCAATATCCTGGCAGACAGGTTCAGTGCAAACTTCTCCACCCCAAAGAGCAAGTATCTATCCCGGCAGAGGGCTGCCTCCCAAACATCTCTGATAATCAGGTGAAGGCTGCCCTCTCCAAAGCAAAAAACACTGCTTCCATGGGACCAGATGGCATCCCAGGTTGCGTCCTACATGAACTCCAAGAGGAACTAATCCCTCAAATAAAACAGCTATACAATCTCAGCCTCACTACAGGATATGTGCCCACAGAATGGCGTACAGCAACAGTGGTCCCACTCCACAAAGGTGGAGCCTCTACGGACCCTGGAAACTATCACCCCATAAGCCTGACTAGCTTAGTCTGCAAGGCTATGGAGAGGATGATCATGGAGCTCATAAACAAAGACATTGGGGACCTACAGACACTAGATCCTACCCAGTTCGGCTTTGTCAAGGGCAGATCCTGCCTTTTGAACCTGTTTGACTTCTTCAAAACAGTCACCAAAGCCATAGATGAAGGGAAGGTAGTTCACACAGCCTATCTGGACCTTGCAAAGGCATTTGACACAATACCCCACTCGGGCATCATAGATAAGCTATCCAGCTTAAATATAAACCCCTATGTCACAAGATGGGTCGCAAACAGGCTCAAAGACAGAACCCACAGAGTGAGAGTTGCTGGAGCCATGTCCGACTCGAAACTGGTCACAAGTGGCGTCCCACAGGGTTAAGTCCTGGGACCACTCTTGTTTGGTATATACTTTTCCGAGGTACAGGCAAATGTGGGAGGACTATGGCTCACCAAGTTCGCAGATGACTGCAAACTGGGCGCCATAATCAACTCTCCAGCTGACACAAACATCCTTCAAAAAGGCTTCACAGAGACAGATAACTGCTGCCAGTGCCATGGTTTGTAAATGCCAAAAAATGTATAGTCATACCCTTTGGCAAAAACAATGTGCCCACAAATTACCACATAGGCAGAAACCCATTAAGTACAGAGAAAGTTATTAGGGACCTGGGGACCCAAGTTGATAGCAATCTCTCCTTTGAAAACCACATTGCCAAAGTGGTTAGAAAGACCTTCTACATAGCCCACCTTATCACGAAGGGTTTCACATCTAGATCAAGAGAGGTAATCGTGCCCCTTTATTCATCCCTCATCAGGCCCATCATAGAATACAATGCCCCTTTTGGGATGTACCTTACCCGACACCTGCAGCAATTAGAAAGACCCCAAAAGTATCTCACCAAGAGGATCAAGGGTCTCAAACAGATGCCATATGCTGCTCGGTTAAAAAAACTCCAGCTCTACTCAGTTTCATACCGCCTACTTCGAGGCGATCTATGCCTGACATACAAAGCTATGTCAAATCCAGAATTAATGGACATGCTCCACCTCAGTAAATCTAAATCCCTTAGAGCCACACGCTCGAGGGACTTGAACCTCAGCACAGAAATAAACAGAACTTGCTGGAGGGACAGGTTCATAACCCAGAGGCTCCCTTCGCTCTGGAATAGAATTCCAGTTCATGTGAGGCAGAGCACCTCACTGAATCTCTTCAAGAAGAATCTCGATAGGTGGATGGGAGATCATAGGTTTGTCCCAGGGATTACTCCCGTGTCACTATTGGACAGAGGCACAGTAAACTAAACCTTAAAAAGGGGCACAGCATACTCAAATCAAGGGGTGGCGCAAGCCATACAGAATCGGGCTAGGCTTATAATTGCCCCAGGGCAGATAGCCTAGTATGAACCTATGAATATGATTCACCCGTACAGTTGTTGTATTTATATTTGGACTAAGTTTCTCAGTTATGACCACTAAAGGCCAGAGTACATTTCTGAGTTTGTAGTGGGGCCAAATGCAGATGACATCGCAGCTACTGCTGCATCACTTCTCCTTTCTTAAAATCCTCTGCCTAGACTAAATCCATTTTTCCAGAAGAGTACTGCACATTTTTCTGACTCTAAGATGAGGTAAATCACAATATGTGGAATGTTCAGATTAAAGGAATTTTTGTTAAACTATCAGCCTATTCTGTCCAGATAGTGCTGATTTTAATCAGGAGTTGGATGTGGCTTATCTAGGATCTAATGCAGGTATTTTTTTGTTGGAAGTCATTTATTGCTGCATCCCAAAAAGGAGACACAAATGGAAATTATGATTGCAATAAGTGATTCATTTATTTGTTTTTTTATATTTTAAAAGACACTGTCTGAATTTTCTGAAATTCAGTTATGCTGTCGTGTGATATAGTTTAACTAAAATGATTAAAGCATAACACTTACATTAAGTGGAACCTTATTTTTACTCACAATACAAGAGCAATCATTTAAATGCCACTGTGCTATCCTGAATTCTAGTACTTAAAATCTTTGCCCTGCTGCCTTTGTTTCTTGATAGTTTGGAACTTCAGCCAGTCAGTTCTATACTGGATTATTTCCAGGATATTTGCAATGTGCAAATGGAATAAAGGGCATTTGAAAAATAAGGCATTATTTTGAAAGTCAGTTAATGAAAATGAGCAGACAAGTTAACTTTAACACCATTATGGTATTGCTAATAGTTTTTGGTAAGGAATGGGAAGGGGGTTCAAAATAAACTGGAAATATCAGAAACTTCAATTAGATGAGAATTCTAGAAGTGATTTTTTATTTATTTTTGAGACATGAATTTTGTTGCGTTTTACCACTGCCAACTGGATTGTCTTTATGTTGGATACATGTATAGTACTTAATGATGTCTGTCTGGGATCTACAGCTGCATATTGAATTCTAGAGTCAAAAGCATCTTTAAGTGTAAACATTTAGGTTAAGCTGGCAGACAGTAGCATTAAAGAGTAGGATTCATAAAGTAAATGGGCTTCTAGAATTGACTTTCACCCTTGTTCAAAAGGAAGTGCTTTTTCTGGATCTAGACAACTCATAAGGATCTGCCATGAAGGTTTCTTCTTTGAACTACGAGGATTCTGTATTACAAAACTCTAGGTCCTCAGTACTGTTGAAGCAAAGCATAACTCAGAACATTCATCACAGAGATATAGCTGCATTAAATGTAAACTTGGAAATCCTAGACGTATTGCATTTTTGACAGTTGTTTGCAGAATTCCGGAGCATCTTATCTGGTTTCCTTGCTTATCATTGTAAGACCTTCAGACCTTGCTTGGTTGTGATAAGCCTCACAAGTAAGTACTGGAACTCATATTATACACAATATACAATTGTAACACTAGGAAAATGGTACCAATAGCTTAAACAGTTTCAATTCATAATGGGTGGGTATTTTTAATTTACAGAAGCTTAATTGTGGAAAAGGTTTGCGTCCTTGACTGCTGCAGCCAATCAGGTCCCTTGCTTCACTGAGCGGACCTGATTGAGTGCAGCTTACAAGCGAAGCAAGGGACCCGATTGGCTGCAGCAGTCAAGGAAGCAAGTGCTTTCCAAAAAAAAAAAAAAAAATGGAATCGCGCGACAGGCACCCAGCAAGGAGCGGAAGAAACCCGCGGCTGCTTCATGTGGGGGCCCTCATACGTGGGGAGATAATCGGGGGCTCCCTGCGGCCGCAGGTTCGGTGGGTGCCCAATGCCGGCTATGTGTGTAATCAACATAATTTATGTAGGATCAGTGCTACAGAGTTAGTCATGTAGGGTCATTGCTACAGTATAATTTAAGTAGGATTAGTGCTATGATGTAATTCACATAGGGTCACTGCTACAGAGTAAACAGTGTAATTTAAGTAGGATCAATGTTCCAATGTAATTCATGTAGGATCACTGCTACAGTATAATCCGTGTACTTTAAGTAGGTTCACTGCTACAGTATAATTGATATAAGGGTAGGTGCTAGTGTGTAATCAGTGTAATTCAGATTCATAGACTGTTAATAGGCTGATGAACCAAGGGGCTTTCTAAGCCTAGACAAGTTTTCCTGAAAGAATAAATGCCCTGCATTTGAATAGGACATTGAGAACCAGGCATTTATAAGTTGCCTCTGTCCATGAGGGACATGGGTGCCAGGTTGTGTATACATTTCCTACTCCCCATCCAAAGAGTGGCCTATTCCCATACCAGGAGTCAAACCAAGCCACCTGGGTCAAAATCAGGAATCTTAACCACTAGATCCTATAGGACATCCCATATAATTTAAGTAGGATCAGTGTTACAATGTAATTCACATAAAGTCACTGCTACAGTACAATTTAAGTAACATTAGTGCTGCAGTGTAGTTCACATAGGGCCCCTGCTACAGTGTAATCGGTGTCATTTAAGCAGGGTCAGTGCTACAGTGTAATTCATGTAGGGCCACTGCTATAGTGTAATCAGTGTACTTTATAGTAGGGTCACTGCTACAGTGTAGTCAGTGCAACTTTTATAGGAGCAGTGCAAGAATGCAATCAGTGTAATTTAATTAGGGTCACTGCTACAGTGTAACTCATGTAGGATCACTGCTATAGAGTAATCAGTGTAATTTAAGTAGGATCAGTGCTACAATTTAATTCACGTAGGGTCACTGCTATAGTGTAATTGGTGTAATTTAAGTATGGTCAGCGCTATGGTGTAATTATTCATACTGACATTAGACGTTTTAGATCTGTGTTTTTCCTCCTACCCAAAGATCATCTAGCCTCCCTCTCCATTTCACTCTATAGGCCTATTTGTTCCCAGACAGGTGAGATCACTACAGCTCATTCACTCCTCCCAGGGTGAAAGACATGCCATGGACAGTGGTGCAATCATTTGGGCTGGTAGAGGGTTTCAGCTTGATCCCTAACCTTATAGTGCATGCTCAGTAGCAGCCCCAGGGTTCAGTGTGCAATTGATTCCCAACAGCATGTCACTTGCTTTTACAAGCAATGAGACTCTTCAGGATTGCCTTGCTCTCCTTGAAGTTAGTGCTCCTGTAAGATGTCCAGTTTTCACAGGAGACTTACACAGGACTGACCATCCTGGACATGCACCCCACACCCTCTCCTGAAGGAAGGAGAGCCATGTAAGCCTCATCACTACCTTCCTTCTGCTACTTCCAACAGGCTTCCAAGCATTAATCATACCCTGGTTACTTGGCTTGTTGTCAGGGCTTTATCCCAGCATGCCAGTGGAGCAGGCCATACAACAGAATTAGATACAGGTGGACATCTCCCTTCTGAGCTTTCACATTTTCCTAGCAGTGAAGAGGTGTCCTCCCCTAGTTCAGGATATCAACTGGCACATTACTTAAAAGGGAGAGTGGCTCACACCATCTTCTGTTCTTTTTTTGGTCTGGATGATCCCCCTAGGAAGTATAGACACCCATGCTGGTCCTCAAATGAAGACCTAGCTTGTAATATCTGGAAACAGTGTGCACCATCACCCATGTAGCTGCCTCACAGATATTCTTAGCCGATACAATTTTAAAGAATTCTGCTATGGTGGCTGCAGTCCTCATACAATGGGCTGCAAGTGGTACTCTCAGATGCTGTACATTGCTGTCCTAATAAATGATGATACTGTTTGCTAAGCATTAGGATGTTTGTTTTGTAAGGTCTGTCCTGCTTGCCTGGCATTTTATTTCTTTTATGTATTTATGCATGCGTGCATATTTTTGTTTACCCGGTTAGTTCACTGATCAATAGTGACCAGTTTCAGACATAGTCCTGGTGGCATCATCACACTTAATACACAGTAAACAGAGCAAACTGAAAAAAAGTGTTTCCAGAACACTCTCCAGCAAGCAGAATAGGAAATACTTAACATGTACGTGTAATGTATAAGGATACAGGAAAACACAAGGGTTAAAAAAGTAAAGGACTGCTCAGACTATCTGAATTCTTTGGCCTTTGCTTAGTAAAATCTGAGCGACGTGGGAACATCTAAAACATGTTGGCTCCTTTCTTCTGTGAATTAGGAAAGGCCGGTTGGTTTATAGGCTGGATAAATACCAGTTCAGATACCTCCTTTGGCATGAAGTAAGTGTAAGTTCAAAGGCTCACTCTGTCTTCTACAAACTGTGTATGGCTCCTCATACATCAAGGCATGTAGCTTAGAGATTTTCCAGGTGTAGGCAACCGATGCCAAAAATAAAGTTTTTCAGGATAAAAACTTGTATCACTGAGAAGGTTGGCTGAAAGGATAGAAGAGTTAACTTTTCCAATGCATAACTAATGCTCCTAAGATGGAAGTATATTTTTTGGTGATTAAGTGCAAGGAACTCCTTAAAAAAAGCTTCAAGTTTTGAGTGGGCTAAGATAGGAGGGTGCATGGGAAGGCAAGCTACAATGGCAGAAAGACGCATTTTTGTGATGGATAGGAAAGACTGACATCAAAATATTTCCACCATATACTGTACTGCAGAAGTTTTGGAGTTATGGTTTTAAAGGGTAGGATGCTCTAACTCACACCACAGGAAGAACAACTTCCATCTGGCCAGATATAACTTACTAGAGCTGGTCATTCCTACCTTTTACAGGATGTGCAATACAATCTAAATAGTTAAATGCAAGAGTCTTGGATGCACTGATGACACTTTTTCTTGTATCAGCAGCGTGGAGACATGTGGGGTTCGCATTTGTCACAATATGTTCATTTATAGTAACAACAACAACAACAACAACCATGGCTGCACTGGCCATAACAGGGTTTTAAGTTGGACCCCCTTTTTTTTTTCAATCACTGGTTTTTGTAAAACTTTGGGAATTAGAGGCTTTGGTGAGAATTTCTAAAGGAGAAACCCCACCACTGTGTTAGTGGTTGCAGAATACATTCAGTGCTTGTTCGTCCCTGCATAGTACCTGGTACAAAACATCTCCAAGTAGTAACACTCTCTTGAGGCAAATACATTTCTGTCCCTGAACTTCCCATCTTAGGTCTAAGCTCTAGAAATCCCCGTGATTCAGTCTCAGTTTGTTATTCGTTACCTTATGCCTGCTTAGCTGGTATACTATCATGTTCAGGTCTGAAGGGATAGTGGCTACCTGAAATTGAAGGCATGGGAGAGAGGCTATGCCTCAGGCTATCACTAATCTGCTCAGCTGATAAGAATGAGTCCTTCTATCTTTGGTTATGTACCACATCAAAATGGTGTTGCCACGGATAACCTTTTTGGTTCCTGGATGTCAGATTGCCATGAACATTTTCAAGGTTAGAATTATGGCTATCATATTCTTTAGATAGATATCTCTCTGTAATGGAGGTACTCCATGAGCATTACACCTCTGGTCAAATTGTGTGAACCTATAAGCCATATACACAACATATTTTGTCAAGATTTTCTTGACTTCTGAAACTGCCAAGTGTTATCCCTCGATTCCTTAGCACATGTTAGGACCACAAGTTTAATTCCACTTTGATAAAGGGAATCAAGGGCTGTCTGTTCTTTTATTGGGTACAGTAATTCTCCTACAGGCATTTTGGGTAACAATGTATTTTCCTCATATGCACTCTAGAAGGGGAACCATGAGAGCAGATATTGGTATACTGTCCTGTGTTTTCAAGAAAGTACAGTTGTAGAAAATCTTACCACAAACAGTAGATTTTCTTCTCATCGCTGTTGCAGTTTTCTTAACCTCAAGGATCTCTTGCCAAGGACATTGCAATGTCTGGCCAGTATACCAAAGACTTTAGTACTTGTAGGCATTGTACATTGCTTGTATGCTCCCCACACAAGGCATAGGGTATAAACAGGATGTACACTCTCAGAACTGGAGAACTGAAGGAGGAACAGAATTTTCCTAGGGACAAGGAAAAACATGTGCACCCAGAAGGAGAAAAGGGAGAAGAGCCCCTCAGCCAGGAGGGGAAAAAAAAAACAAGGCTAGAGCAGAGGGGCCAGCAAGGAGGGAGCAAAAACTGCAACAGTGAAGTGAAGAACATCTGCTGTTATGGTAAGATTTTACACAACTGTACTATGTCCTTCTATATCACTGCTGTAGTATTCTTAACCTTAGGGACAGTGCAAAAACTCAAGAGGAAGCCTGGGAGGAAGAAGACGCAGAACAGCCATCCAGAAACTCACACAGGACAGCCCTGGCAATAACATCCAACTTGTAATGCTTAGAGAAAGTATGAACAGAGGACCAAGTAGTAGCCTCACTGATGGAAGTGGCATCCAGAACGTTGAAAAAAGCACTGGACGAGGCAACAGCCCCAGCAGAATGAGCCTTTATTGATGAGGAAAGACATTTTCCATGAAAAGAAAACAAAGAAATGGCCTTAGAAATCGAGAAAGAGATGGTTTGCTTAGTAACAGCTAAACCCAAAGACCCGAGATGAAAGGAAGCAAAAAGCTGCTCAGATTTGCTGGTTTGTGAGCAACTTTCATTTTGTCCAAATGATATCGGAGCTCTCTATCCAAATCCAAGGTGTGAAAAACCTTCTCACTGGCAGACTGCAAAGAATGGGGAAAAAAAAGGGAAGATGAATAGACTGATTAAGGGAAATCTCATTAACCACCTTGTACATAAAAGAATTAGTATTAATGACACACCTTGTCTCTATGAAAAAATAGGAAAGGCCATGACAACCTGAAATTCAGAGACTTGGCTGAAGTGAGAGTCAAAAGAAGAGTACAATGTTGTAAGGAAACTGAAGAAGCAGGCTCAAAAGGAGCCTGAGCCAATTTTTCTAGAACAAAAACTGAGGTCCCAAAAAGGCAGAACAGGCTTCCTGGGAGGCCTGATATACAGGATGCCTTTAAGAAACTGCTTGGCCTCAAATCTATAGGCCAAAGGAGGATGCAAGGGTAGACAAGCAGATATTGCTGAGAGGTGAGCTTTAACTGAAGAATACTCCAACCCAGCATGGAGCAGATCACACAAATAAGAGAGAACCAGGAGGAACCTCCACAGATAAGGGATATCCTGATGAAGAGAGAAGCACCAGACAGAAAATCTTTTCCATTTTAACAGATACGATTTCCTGGTAGTGGATTTCCTAGTCTCCTGCAAAACCCAAAGCACATCCTCAGAAAAGAGGTGCCCAAAAGGGATCAAAACTCTATCACCCACAGTGTCAGCTGAAGAGTGGACAAGTGAAGATGAATAAGAGACTACTTGTCTTGCGTGAGAAGACCCACTCAGTGAGTGGTGATTGCCCCTGGCCAACTGAGAAAGAAGGGGGAACCAATGTCCAAAAGGGAGCAACTAGCAAGATTACAGGGGACTCCTGCCTGATCTTGGTACAAGACTCATGGTAAGATAGGAAGGGGAGGGAAGGTGGAAAGAAACATACCCTTTCAAGGAAAAGACAGGGCATCCACTTTCCAAGCCAGAGGACTGGGACTCTAACAGAATACAGGAAGTTATTAGTTCAGAGTGGATGCAAAAACATCTACCCAAGGAATACCCCACCGATGGACCATGTCCAGGAACACAGCTCTGTGAAGCATCCTTTTGTGAGCTTATGCACTGGACCTGCTCAAAGAATCTGCCACTAGATTGTGTTCTTAGGGAATGTAAACAAACAGAGTCTCACTTGATACTAGACAGCTAGATATCAGAGCTAAAGTGCTAGCCTGCAAAGAAGATAGAACCTTGTACCCCCTTGCTTGCTGATGTACCACATCACTGTGGTATTGTTTGTGATGAAAGAGACAATGAAAAGTCTGAAGAGCCAGAAGCAGAGCCCTAATCTCCTTTAAAATTATGTGGTCTGACCTCTGATGAAGAGGCCAGAGACCCTGAACCTTGAGGAGGCAGAAAGAGACACCATATTCCCTGTCTGAGGTACCTGTAAAGAGCTCTTGAGTTGGGACTGGAGCTTTGAAAAGGAAGCCCTGGTTTGAGAGAAGCTTGATGAATCCAGCACTGAAACTTGAGCTTGAGACAGGGAAGAAAGGGTACTGGGATTTCCAGGGGGTGGCAATGTTGGAGCCACACTGATTTGACGAACCACTGAAGCTTTTTCATGCGACTCCTGGCCACAGGGAGCATGGGAATGGTGGAAGCTACTAACCTTAGAATCCTGAAAAATTCTCTGGCCATGACTGAAGCCAGGGAAATATAAGACTACATAAAGGCAGTGATAGAAATGGCCGAGGGCCAACAGAGATGCCAGTATGGGGATGGTCTGAAGCCTGCAACAGAGGAAAATATGATCTTGATAACTAATTTCTGGACATTTATTGTAGACTCCACACTCTAACAGGGAAATTGTAAACCGGACATCCTGAAGCAGAGCAAAGCATCGGGGGGGGGGGGGGGCTTGAATGAGCAGATTGACCAGCTTGGGAAAGATTTACTCTTTGTATCCTGCAAAAGGCAGTGACAGGAGTGAGGCATTTGGTGAATACCCTTGTGGCATTAGAGAGGCCAAAAGAGCAAAGCAGAGAACTGTAAAATGCATAGAGGAAACAGAGAAATGTAAAGATTTCCTGAAAAGATGATGGATGGGATATGAAGGTAGGCATCCTTGAGATCCAGACAGCCCAGAAAGGGAAGTCTGAAGAGGCATCTGAATGGAAGAAATCTTGAGAAAGGTATTGAGCCAGGAAAGATCCAGAACTGGTCTCCAAATGCCCTCCTTGGGGGGGGGGGGGATTCTGCAATAAAACCCCCTCCTTACCTGGGCAGGAGGCACAGCTTCAATGGTGCCCTGAACCAAAAGAGAATGGAGCACCTCTGACAAAAGAAGAAGTTGAGGAATAACCAGGAAGGGATTTCCAAACCATAAAATGTCCCTAGTGGATAATGGACAGAACCCAAGAGTCTGTTGTGATCCTTAACCAATTTGAAAGAGACAGGGAAAGATTGAGGAATAAGGGAACCTGGCCGAGGGGAAAGGTGAAACAAATTGTCAAATGGAACCAGGCTTGTCCTGAAAAGCAGGTTTCTGGGAGGCAGGAATCTGAGTAGACTTAGCAGGAGGCACACATCTAGAAACTTTTTTGCCCTTAGGTGGTGGTCAAGACTGCCTATGAACAAAAGCAGATTTGGAGGAATAATTACTCTGAAATTTGAGAAAAGGAGAAACAAAACTATAGTCAACTCCTGTAAGCCTTTAATCTTATCCTGGAGAGATTTGGAATGTTTAGCAGCAGCAGCATCAAAAAGATTTTTATTATCCAAGGGAGTATCCAATAGTTTGGCTTTAATGTCATCAGGCAAAGGCCAAGAATAATGCCTCATAACTGAACCAAAGGCAGCAACCCTGGAGGAGGCATCAGCTGCATCATAGCTGCATTTGATAGAGTGGCAAGCAACTTGGGAGGTAGACCAACAGGGAAAAGCAGAAGCCTTCTCCTCAGGGTCAGAAGTCACTTTGAATACCCGAGAAAGGAGGGCCGAAACATAGCTGGTCACATAAGTCTGGTAATTGCTAGCACAAAAGGATAAATTGGTAGCAGTATAAACCTTTTTACCCAATCTCACCATAGCCCTACTATCCTTATCTGAAGGGAGCAACTTGGTTAGAGGGCAACGACTTGGATGGCTTGTCAGAAGAGACAGACACTACAAAAGGGTCAGCAGAAGGGCATTTATAAAGAAATTTACTCTCCTCAAGAACTTTGTAAAATCTATCAGGTTTCTTGGGTGCAGGGGCCTGAGAATTAGGGACCACAGAAGCTGCTGAACAGGAGTAACAGCTGATGGCTTAGGAGACTCCTATCTGCAGGAGCTTATTAAATGCCGGAGACTGGAGAACAATCCCACTTAAAAACTCCATTATGTATGCATGCAATAGTATCCACAAAGGAGGTTTCCTCCATAGGAGAATCTGGACCAATACAGTCCTCTTCCTCTGAATCATAGTCCAAGAGGTAAAGAATTTGAGAATAGTAAGCCAGGAACTCTTCCCCTGAATCCAGATCCCCATCTGAAGAATCCATTTCCTTGGGTCTTATAAGAGGAGTAGAAGACCATGGAGGGGCAGGCATGGACATCCCTTGAAGAGAATTTAAAGCCATCTAAAACTGAATAACCCCCACGTAAAATCTTGCCATTCATGATGGGGATCCTTAACTACAGGAGAAATATGCTTGGTTTTCTGTTTCATTTTCTGCAGGATGTCACAAAACACCCTTGAAGGGTCCATCCCTGGCAACATTCAATAAACATAGTAGTTTCTCCTCTCCAAGATCTGCAGAATACCTCTTGGTCCCTCAGATATAAATAGCTGAGATTCCCCCTCAACATCAGGAGCAGATGTTTTTAAAGCTTCCAAGGACATGCAAGAAGTCAGATGCATGCTGGCCTCCAATGGGGTCACAGCAGAGGAATCCAAACGAACCACCTGATGATCCTCTGGGCTTTCACTAGCCTTGACAGAGAGACACATCTGGGGGAGGCTGGACAGCAGCTGGATCAGACAGAAATTTTTTGGCCTTTTTCTTGGCAGATGGATGACCCTTGGAAAGGGAAGATTCTGCCATAGCGTCCTGAGCCAACAGCTTAAAACATTGTTTTTTTGAGGTAAACACAAAGGGGAGAGGCAACTATGTAGTGTCAAAGGGAAAATAGACTGGCAGATAGAACACAATGTATATGAAAGGACATCACATGATCATACAGGGTTGTCTCCTATGTGAGGTACTGGCTCAGCTACATGGCCTCTTTCCATGACAAAAACAACTGGCTCTGTATGGTGTCCAGCAATGCTCCCCAGAATGTCTTTATCCTACCTGGTGAAAGACTTGACTTGGAGAAGTACAGAAAAATCCTAGCTTGGAGAGATGATGGAAGGACTGATCCACAGCCATGTGCATTTCCACCAGGGAAAATACCTGAATAAGACAGTCAGCTAGGTATGAAGGTAAGCAGCAACATCCACCATGGACACTTACTAGCTGAGACACCACGAGTTGAAGCTGTAAGCCCATAAAAGATAAACTTCTATACAAACAAATGTTGCAATCATAGAAGAGACCATCATTTGACACACAGATATTCCACTCAAAGTGAGCTGGAGGTAGTCACATTCAGTTGCCAATTAGGGACCAAGATCAGCCAGATCACTCATGCACTCAGATCACTGAATCACAAGTATCGGCAGGTCTATGTTATTGTACATGCTGGTGTAAATGACCTGAGATGTACCTCTCCAGACTATGTGAACTGGGACATAATGGAGTTCTCAGACTGTGTCCCAGGCTGGTGTATGAGCCTAGTATTGAGCAGTATTCTACCTTCTTTGAAGATGATGCCATAATATGAGGAGAAGATAATGGACTTTAACAAATGGCTTAGTTTCTAGTGTCATTTGAAGAGGAGGGTACAATATATTTGTCAGTTTGGGACAATATGGCTGACAGACCATGCTGTTTTACCAGTGATGGTATACTACTCTTTAGGCTTAAAAATATTGGCTTATGCTTTGTCCACCCCATAGAGCCCTTTTTGGGCATTACCAATCTGATAAACCTTCCAACACAGCAAAACCAACTCAGGATAATGTAAAAGTACTACTGCTCAATGCCATGAGTCTAAACAAAAAACTCCACTCCCTGCAAGCTTTATTCACCCTGGAGAACATAGATGTCTGTGTGTTAAGAAGACATGGTTTAAAGTCATGGAGACCACCCTGGCAGTGCAAGGCTGCATTGTCTTCCACACATTTTAACCATCTAGTGCACAGGAAAGGGCAAAAGGTGGAGGTGTCTCAGTATTCATCAAAAACAGTCATGCCTCAAGACTGGTTAAGCAGTATGTGCTCACCTGAGTTTCTTCATGTCCAGCTCACAAGAAGCAAAGTCCCATGCAAGTTACTGGTTCCCCTCTATGACCCAGGATACCCATACTTCATACTTAAATTGGAATCGCTCTGCATTGAACCCAACAGTACAATGCTGGGCAATTTAAACTACCCTACTATAAACTGGGAAACACACAACTCCCAATAAACAGGCCGTGAGATTCCTGGACTTTGTCAGCACAAATGCTCTGGACCAGCTAGTCCATATACCCACTACTGGCACCAATATCTTTGACTTGATCCTCACAAACATGGGAGAAATTTGCATCCACCCATGTGCAATAACCTCACTTGTCAAACCATAGAGCCGTTTTGTTTGAAATTTAAGTAAAAACCGTGACCCTCATCTAACCCTCGAACATTTAAATAGTATTTGAAAGCAAACCTACTACTACTGAGGGACATCATGGCAAAATTCCAAGCCCCCCTAAACCATGTGACTTCCTCTGTCTAGGAAGACTGTTCACATAAAACCTATACCATCACGTAAACAAGCTGCAATGAGGCAGCTGCACCCACCCGGAATAAACACAGAACTAATTCAAAGAACAAACCACTAGCAAAATCTCAACATCAGTAAGTTGTATAATAAAAGGAAGAAAACCATGGTAAAAACTAGGAAGTGCACTGCCCAGCAAGGCAAGAAACCCCTCATCAAATTTTAGAGGTCTTCCACTAAAGCCAAATAGGAGAAAGACAAAGATAACATTGCTGGCAAAGGACAACTGCAAGGCCTTCTTTTTGACATGTCTTCACCCTCAAAAGGCAATATACAACAGTGTGTGGAGCTAAATGTAAATGGAACCACTTATACAGAGCTGGAAGATATAACAATCCTACTGGCTGATAAACTTAGCTCCAATTTCACCACTCCCCCCCCCCCAACACTTCACAAGAGATATCCTCTACCATAACTCCCCCTGGCTGCTGCTAGCAAAAAACTCCTTAATCAAATATTATATAACCACACTGTACATTAATAGAAGTTTCTCTAAAAGAATACAGATTAAAAATGGAACACGTCAGGGCTGCCCTTTGTCCCCTTTACTATTTAATTTTTATCTTGAAACTTTATTCTTATATATAGAGCAGAATCTATTACCATAATGCCCCAATAATTTATGGAACCAAAATATTAATGGCAGCGTTTGCTGACGATCTCAACATTTATTGTACATCCTCAATTTCAGATACTGAAAAGTTATTAAAGGCTGTAAATGACTTTTCAGAAGTCACTAACTATAAAATTAATTTGAAAAAAAAAAACACTATTTTCCCTTTAAGAACTCCTAAACCTTTTTCGTTATTGCCTTTGGTGGGACAGGTAACGTTTAAAGAAAATATTAAATACTTGGGTATTGGTTATTCTACAGATAATAAAGACTTCTACATTAATAACATTAAAACAGTTTGGGATCCAATAATATCTGACTTTGGGAGGTGGAAAAATTTACGATTACCAGTATTAGCAAAAGTTTCAATTATTAAAATGAATGTATTACTACGATTACTATATATTTTTAGGTCTGCTCAAGTAATAATCCCAAAGACATTTTTAAACAAATTCATAAAGAATTGGCTAAATTCATTTGGGAGCCAAAAAAAACCCCAGGATATCTTATGATAAATTAATGACACCAAAAAATAGAGGATGACTGGAGCTACCCAATTTTGAAATGTACTAATTGTGAACTCTAATAGGATTCTAAGAATTGCTAATTACGATATAACTAGTACCAAGTGGACACCAACTTGGGTGGTCCTGAATTATAAGTATATCCTAAAGCTGAATATTAATCCTAAAGCAATACCCTTTCTAGGAAAAGATACTTTGAAATTATATGGGATTATGGAACATATTAAAACATATATATTATCTTTCCAAAACTTATTTCAATCATTAGATCCGGTTCAACATATGATGGTCTTTCAACCCTTTTACAGGAATCCTAACTTGAGATTAAATAATCAGTTAATTGATCTCAAAAAGTTCCCATTAATAGTTAATTTAACTTTGATTGACATATATAAATATCTTAAATTTAAATTTTCGGCTAATCAAATAAGACAAGAATTTAATTTACATTAAAACTATCTTGTTATTTTGAGACAAATTGGAGAACTTTCTATAAGTTACTTTAAAAATTTCAAACCTGAAGATGAGATTATGAGATTATAATTAAATGCTCGGATTTGTGGCAAGCTCTCCAACAAGATATTAAATTTATAACAACAACAAATAAATTAATTAAAGAATTTAAATTTCATGATAAAGTTTTGTTGTCGAAATATTGGGAAGAGAAAATCCCATTGACAGACAAAAGTCATATGTTAAAAACAATTGACTTGACTATAAAATCTATTTCCTTTCAAAAATTGATATATACCCAGATGATGATATGGAATAATGCATATTATACACGTCTTGGCCTGCATAAATTTAACTCTTAAAAACTCTCCAATTTGTCCACATTGTAAAAATCAACTGGCTGATCTTCTTCATATGTTCTGGAGCTGCAAATGCATATATAAACCTTGGAATTCCCTTAAGATACAACTTCAGAAGATGGGTTACCAAAGTACAATGTTGTCATGGAAATTCATGATTTTGCATATTCCTCCGAAAGAACTCCCTAGATCACAAAGTATTATATGTATTAATATCTTTTTATTAATGAAGCTTTATACAGCTACTAATTGGTTAGACCCATCTAAAACATCATGGGATAACTTTAGAGTTTTGGCAATAAGGCATATATTAGCTCACAAATTACTTTTGAATCAGCATAATAAAAATATTAATAACCCAAAAATTTGGGAACAAGTATTTAATATTATACTAGCATAATACTTCTAATTTGAATGTATTAAGAATTATCTATACACTTTGAGAAATTTTGTAACCAAACTGTTTATTACTTGAAGTGATCTTAACTATTCTTATGTTTTTCTTGTATAAGTTAGTGTTTCACATGGAAGCATTCATGTAAATATTGTATATATGTTTTGGTGTTATTGTTAGTGATACTAGTTAGTAGTTCTTTCTAAATTTTGTTTTTGTTCTTAATTGTGTATGGAAAATAATGAAACAATAAAGATTTATTATTGGAAAAAAAAAAAAAAACTCCTTAATCATCTCCCCAATGCAAAGAATACTGACTGCATCTAAGGGCCCTGATAATATTCTGGGATGCCTCCAGAACAGCATAAACCATGACCTATTCAGCTTCTGGCTCTGTATGGTGTCCAGCATAACAGTTATTTCTCTGTACCAGGGTAGAACATCTACTGACCCAGGCAACTAGAGACCCATAAGTCTAACTGGTTGCATATGGAAAGCCACGGAAATAATTATCATTGATATTATGAACAAAGACATAGATTCAGTGTTTGACGGTCTCCTAACACAGTTTGATTTCAAGGGCAGATTGTGCCTTCTCAACTGAGTGGACTTTTTCAAGAAATTCACCAAATCTGTGGACTTTGAATATCTTGACCTGACCAAAGCATTCAACAGTATTCCCCATTCAAGTATTGTACACAAACTCATGACAACCCTATGTCAACCATTGGATTTGCCAGCTAGCTCACAGATAGGACACAGAAGTCAAGATAAGGGATTTTGCCTCCACAAAAAGGAGTGAAAGGCCACTGGTTGCCCAAACAACTGCAAGCCTCAGCACAATCATAAAATACCCCAATGACACTAATATCCTCCAAGAGGGCTTGCCCAAACAACTGCAAGCCTCAGCACAATCATAAAATACCCCAATGACACTAATATCCTCCAAGAGGGCTTGCTGTACACCAATAATTAGTATCAGACTCATGGTCTATACCTGAAGGCCAAAATATATGTATAACAGTATCCTTTGGAAAGATGGCCACTTGTGGGAATTACCACAATACACCCCTAAGAGAAGACCCAGTACTGGGAACTTGGGAACATATGTGAACAGGATCTTGGCCTATGGCCAGCATATGTCTAATGTTGTAATGAAATCATTCCATATTGTGCAACTTATATGCAAGGGTATGGCATCCAGGTCCAAAGTTGTCATTGTGCTGTACTTTGTCCTCATTAGGCCAATCAATGAGTACAATGCTCCCCTCACTATGTACCTGAGCAGGTATATGCAACTGGAATGCCCCAAGAGGTTCCTCACAAAAATAATACAATGTGTAAACCACATGGAATATGCAGATCACCTCAAAGCTTATCTTTATATCCAGTCTCCTAGAGACTACTGTGAGGTGATGTATGCCTGGCTTACAAAGCATCATCTGATCCAGTACTGATGGACTCCCTGCACATCCACAAGTCTAACAGCATTAGAAATACCCAAGCAAAGAACCTAAACCTAATTTGCAACATAAACAAAGTGTTGCAGGAGCAGGTATTTGTCAGACACTACTACTCTGGAACAGACTTCCCATCCAAGTGGAGCAGAGTTTTTCCCTGATCCTTTTCAAACACAACCTGTACCAGTGAATGGGGAACTGTAAATTTATCCCTGGAATACTATGCATGTTGCAGTTGGATAGAGGCAGCTTGTAAATGCTT